>NC_133041.1:3039166-3190000 GCF_048771995.1 Taeniopygia guttata
GAGATGTGAGGGAGTTCAAGAAAGAGATGGGACACCTATTGGAAGACCCCCTTGGAGTTGCAGAGCGGGTAGATCAGTTCCTGGGGCCCAGTGTGTATACGTGGGACGAAATGCAGTCAATACTGGGGATCCTATTCACATCTGAGGAGCGAGGGATGATCAGGACGGCCGCTATGAGGATTTGGGATAGAGATCATCAGGCAGGACCCCAAGCAGATACTAAGTGGCCTTTGCTGTGTCCTAGTTGGGATAAGCAGGATCCCCTGCATAGGACACATATGTCAGACTTAAGAACAATTCTTATCCAAGGGATCAGAGAATCAGTCTCTAAGGGGCAGAATGTAAATAAAGCTTTTTGTGAGAGTCAAAAGATAGATGAGAACCCCATGGAATGGTTAGGACGGCTCTGGAGATCTTTTCAGCTGTACTCTGGAGTAAATCCCGACACTCCAGAAGGACAGATGTTGTTAAAGACTCAATTGGTGGCCAGAGCCTGGCCTGACATTAGGAGAAAGTTGGTGTCCTAGTTTAGGGCAAATTTGGGGAAAACCCTCTGAAACGAGCCCCCAGGAAACAAACCCCCACGGCCCCTCCCCACCCACCTGGTTCAGGAAAAATTTTCCTTATGAGAGAGAAGTGGAAAAGAACCTGTTTATTCAACAAACAAAGCACTCCCCAGCACCAAAAAATTAACAACACCAGATGACAACAAAACTCTTTCACCACTCTGAAGAGATGAACAAATCCAGAAAGTCTTTCCTGGGAGTGGTCACCCGGGTCTGGACGCTGGGGATTGCTCTCCAGCACTGGGGATGGATGCTGCAGATCACAAAATGCAGGCTCCTGGTGTTCCTTGGTGTTTCCCAGATCCCAGTCCGGAGCAGGCTGGATGATATTCAGAAAGAGGAAAAGAAAAGCAACAGTCCAGGGAAAGAATTGGACTGCTTAGCTAACCTAACTAGGAAGCAAAGGCAAAAGCAGAAGCAAGCAAAGCAAGCAAGCAGGCAAAGCAAGCAAGCCAAGCAATCAAGCAAGCAAAGCCAGCCAGCCAGCACTAGCCTTTTCTAGACAGCAGACCATGGTGGGAGGTGAGCCAGCTGATAACAAGGCAAAACAAACCTTCACTTTCAGAGTCAGTTCTGAAAGCACAGAACATAATATCAAACATAAACAGAACACACGATTGGAGATACAAACACCATAACATCACCCTGGGACATTCCACCCCTTATCTCCATATTGTCAACATCATGTAAAAACGTCATCAAGTAAAAACTTCCATCGTTCACTTACTCATACACATTTCCTTCCATCTCACTTGCTCAAACCTTTGGCACTTACACATTTCCTTCTATTTCACTTGCTCAAATCTTTGACACTTACACATTTCCTTCCTTCTCATGTCTGCGTCTTTTCATGTACAGACACTGGCAGTAACATCCAGCAAACAGTGATATTTGCACATGAGTCTCACCCCACAATCAGATCTCCCTGACGCACACATCGTGTTGCTCCATCTCTCTGCATTATCCACCATGTACAACCTGGTCCCTGAGCAAAGAAAATCCCACAAATGGGTTTGTCTGCACTTGAGGCAGAATTGGTCCAAACTGTTTTGCCTAACAAACCTCTGACATGTGCCACTGGGACTTTATCTCCATTTACTATATTCAGGGACTCAGACTAGGCAGGACCTGCTCGATTGGTGGAACCTCGGCTGTGAAATAACCAGGTGGCCTTTGTTAAATGTTGCTCCCAATTTGTGAAAGATCCCCCACCCAATGCTTTTAAGGTGGTTTTTAACAGTCCATTTTACCTCTCCACTTTGCCTGAAGCTGGTGCATGGTAGGGGATGTGGTACACCCACTCAATGCCATGTTCCCTTGCCCAGGTGTTGATAAGGCTGTTCTTGATATGAGTCCCATGGTGTGACTCAATCCTCTCAGGGGTACCATGCCTCCAAAGGACCTGCTTTTCAAGGCCCAGGATGGTGTTACGGGCTGTAGCATGAGACACAGGGTAGCTTTCCAACCATCCTGTGGTGGCTTCTACCGTGGTGAGCACGTAGCGCTTGCCTTGGCGCGTCTGGGGCAGTGTGATGTAGTCAATCTGCCAGGCCTCCCCACACTTGTACTTGGACCACTGCCCACCATACCAGAGGGGCTTCACCCGCTTGTCCTGTTTGATGGTAGCACAGGTCTCAGTCATGGATCACCTGAGAAACACTGTCCATGGTTAGATCCACCCCTCAGTCTCATGCCCCCTTATAGGTGGCATCTCTACCCTGATGGCCTGAGGCATCATGGGCCCATGGTGCTAGGAACAACCCCCACTTGTGTTCCAAATCAAGGTCTATCTTTGATACCCCTATCTTTGCAGCCTGATCTACTTGCTGATTGTTTTGCTGCTCTTCATTAGCTCTACTTCTGGGGACATGGGCATCTACGTGGCAAACCTTCGCAGGTAACTTCTCTACCCGGGTACTCATATCTTTCCACTCTTCAGCAGCCCAAATTGGTTTTCCTCTACGCTGCCAGTGAGCCTCTTTCCACCTCTCTAGCCACCCCCACAGAGCACTGGCTACCATCCATGAATCAGTGTAGAGGTAGAGTGTTGGCCACTTCTCCCTTTCTGCAATGTCTAGGGCCAGTTGAACGGCTTTGAGTTCAGCAAGCTGGCTTGATCCACCTCCTCCTTCAGTGGCCTCTGCAACCCATCATGTGGGACTCCATACAGCTGCTTTCCACTTCTGATTAATCCCTACGATGTGACAAGAACCGTCAGTGAATAGAGCCTAACATGTTTCCTCTGCTGGCAGTTGGTTATATGGTGGAGCTTCTTCAGCCTATGTCACTGGTTCTTCTTCTTCATCTGTGACACCAAAACTTTCACCTTCGGGCCAATTTGTAATTACTTCCAAAATCCCAGGGCAATTCAGTTTACCAATATGGGTGCGTTGTGTGACGAGAGCAATCCACTTGCTCCATGTAGCTCTGGTTGCATGGTGGGTGGAGGGAACCTTTGCTTTGAACATCCAGCCCAGTACTGGTAGTCGGGGTGCCAGGAGGAGTTGTGCTTCTGTACCGATCACCTCTGAGGTGGCCTGGACTCCCTCGTAGGTGGTCAAGATTTCCTTCTCTGTTGGGGTGTAGTTGGCTTCAGACCCTCTGTAGCTCTGACTCCAAAATCCCAGTGGTTGGCCTCGAGTCACATCAAGCACATTCTGCCAAAGGCTTCAGGACAGACCATGGCGCCTGGCTGCAGAGTAGAGCACGTTCTTCACATCTGGTCCTGTCCTGACTGGGCCAAGAGCTACTGCATGAGCAATTTCCTGCTTTATCTGGGTGAAAGCTTTCTGCTGTACAGGCCCCAGTGGAAATCGTTTTTCTTGTGGGTGACTAGGTAGAGAGGGCTCACAATCTGGCTGTACTTGGGAATGTGCATTCTCCAAAAACCTGTAGCATCTCGGAAAGCTTCTGTTTCCTTCTTGCTGGTCAGTGGAGACATATAATTGATCTTGTCGATGACTGTTGGGGTGTGTTTTTAGTTCCCCCCTATTATGGTTTCTTCCTCTCCCCCTCTTTATGTTACATGATCTGTCCCTCCTTCTCCTCCTCCCCCTTTCGCCTGTCAGTCTTCCCTTGCCCCATAACTTTCGGCTAAGTCATTCCCCTGACCCCACCCCGGGGCCTGTCTGTCACCCTGAGGCCTCTCCCTTCTATCCAGAACCTTCCAGCCAGGGCCTCAGGGGACAGGCTGATCCCCAGGGACCCCTCCTTCCCTCTCACCTTATTGGATCCCTCCCTTGATTGTCATTCCCTTCACCACTCCCTGGTTATTCCCTGTTGGCCCACAGTTGTTCCCTCCCCATGTCGACGCCCCCTGTTATAATCCCTTGCTGGCTGTAACCCTCTGCCTTTTGGGGCATACCCTATTCATGCTAAGGTGGGTCTCGTCGACCACCAATAAACTTGGAGTTGTGGTACCCCCTTAAGGACGACTCCCGCGTCTTTGTCCTCATCGCAGAGGGTCCCTCTCAGGTCTGGTGCAGCAGGACTCACAGGTCACACCCCTCGCCCGCGGTGGCCATAGGGGGTGGCCTTCGTTGTCCAGTGTGCCTAACATCGGGCTAGCTGCTGACCACCGGAGGCACCAAGACAGATGACCTCAGTGGGAATCTGACCCCGTCCATCTTGCAACTTTACTCCCAGGAATTGGATCTCTTGGGCAGGTCCCTTTGACTTTGCTCTTCTTGATGGCAAAGCTGGCTTCCAGCAGAATCTGAATGATCCTCTTTCCTTTCTCAAATACTTCCATTGCCATGTTCCCCCACACAATGATGCCATCGATGTACTGCAGGTGCTCCGAAGCGTCACCCTTTTCCAGTGCAGCCTGGACCAGTCCATGGCAGATGGTGGGGCTGTGCTTCCACCCTGGGGCAGTCGGTTCCAGGTGTACTGCACGCCCCTGCAGGTAAAAGCAAACTGAAGCCTGCCTTTTGCTGCCAGAGGAATGGAGAAAAACACATTGGCAATGTCAATAGTGGCGTACCACTTTGCTGCCTTGGACTCCAGCTCATGCTGGAGTTCCAGCATGTCCAGCACAGCAGCGCTCAGCAGTGGAGTCACTTCATTCAAGTCCACAGTCAATGTCCATTGTCTGTCAGACAAGTGGGGCTCGCACAGGCCAAGTGTGGCTGTTGAAGGGTGAGTGGGCCTTACTGACCACCCCTTGGCTCTCCAGCTCACGGATCATTCTGTGGATGGGGATCACAGCACCTTGATTTGTCTGATACTGCTGGTAGTGCACTGTCGAAGCGGCAATTGGGACTTGTTGCTCTTCCACCCTCAGGAGTCCTACTGGAGATGGGTTTTCTGATAGTCCAGGCAAGGTGTTCAATTGCTTAATGTCCTCTGCCTCTACAGCAGCTATGCCAAAAGCCCACCTGAGTCCCTTTGGGTCTCTGTAACAGCCGTTCTGGAGGAAGTCTATGCCCAGAATACACGGGGCCTCTGGGCCGGTCACAATGGATGTTTCTGCCGCTCCTTCCCAGTCAGCCTCACCTCGGCTCCCACCAGGGCCAATTGCTGTGATCCCCCTGTCACCCCAGCAATGGAAACAGGTTCTGCCCCCACATGTCCTGATGGCATTAGGGTACACTGCACACCAGTATCAGCTAAGGCTTCATAGTTCTGTGGCTCTGATGTGCCAGGCCATCGGATCCACACCATCCAGAAGATCCGGTTTCCCCGTTCTCTCCCTGGCTAGAGGCAGAGCCCCTCTAACCCTGGTTCTTATTTCTTTCCTGGGCATACATGGTAGAGGTACCTTCAAGGGGATCTGACAGATCATACGCAGGAGCTTGGTCATGTGAAGCTGAGGCTACCTTCCCTTTACTGGAATTCCCTTGGTTAGTGTTTCCCTCCTTGAGTGGATGTGACCACGCTGCCAGGACAGAAGTGGGTTTCCCATCCCACCTTCCTATGTCTTCCCCATGGTCACACAGAAAGAATCACAGGCCAGCCCGTGGGCTGTGCCCTCTCTCTCTAGCTGGAGGATGTTGGGCTCTAACTTTGGGGCCTGTGACTCGCATGGGTGCTGCACTGATCTTCCTCACTGTCCTGGTTCAGGGCAAATTTGGGAAAGAACGTCCAAAGGGGTTCCTCTAGGAAACAGATTCAATCAGCCCCTCCCCCCAACCGATTCGGGAAAAAATACCCCTTTGGTGGAAAATGGAAAAAACTGTTTATTAAGCAAGAAAGCCTTAATAATATTAAACAATAAAACTTCTTGCTGCTCCAAAAGAGAGATAAACTCAGAAAGTCCCCTCCCCGGGCTGCAGTTCGGCTCACTCAGTCTCTTATCGGTCCCTCTGGCACTGGAAATGCTGCGGCCCAGGCCGGGCCTGGTGGGCCACAGGTGTGAGCTGCCCGTGCTCTTCTGGGTGCTCAGTCCAGAGCAGGTTTGAGGAGATCTGAAGAAAAGGAAAAGCCACAGTCCAGGGAACTTCTTTGCCTCAGCTAGCTAAAACTAACTAAAAGCAAAGGACAGCTCTGAGGGTAAGTGAGCCGAAGCAGGGTATTTTCCTGGCGGGTGGGTTTAGTCTCCACAAGCTGGTGGCCAAGCTTGCGGAGACCACAGGGTACCCTCCTGATCCAAGGGGATCTTCACCATCACTCCCTTGGATCCTCACTCTTCCCCAAAAGGTTGGGGCATCCCCTGAGGGTAGTTTCCACTTATCAGGAGGTGCTTTTCTAGTCTCTCTCTTACCCAAAGCTGGGCTCTCCCCCAAAGGCTGGGGTATCCCATGAGGGCTGAGAGAGTAGAAAAGACAAGAATAGGGCAGAAATTTTCCATCAAACGATGGCACATTTATAAGAATAAGGGAAAATCTAATATTATGCAAGAAGCCCCTGACACCCATGCACCTCATTGAAATTAAGCTGCGTTGGGATCCTCCCCTGTAAGTTCCCCTGTGGCTTCTGTGAAGCTCCCTGTACCCTCTGTCCCTCAGACTTCCCAAAACCCTACTCTATCCTCCCTTGGGGATGGTGTTGGCCACAGCACCCCAAGCACCCCGCTGGACACTGTTCAGACCTCTTGAGGGAACTGCAGTGCACTCAGCACTCCTTTCCAAGGTGGTGATGGCCACACCGCTTGGAACACCCTTTCCTGCCTGGACCCTTCTTCTCCGGCCCCAAATTTCCCGCCAGCCCCACCCCTTCCGCAGAGGCCCCTGCACGAATCGCGTGTGGGGCCACTGCCCTTTGTTGGAAGGTGGGGTTGGACCATCCCCCATTCCTGTTCCGGCTCCTGCTCTGGGGGGAGGATCGCCTATGGGGCCTCCCGTCAGGGGACCCTCCTTCTTGGGAGATCACCCTCTTTTATGGAGAGACCTCCTTCGGAGGAAGGTGGAGCTGGAAACCCAGACCTGGAATCCTCCATTTTGTCTTTCCCTAGGATGGCGGCGCCCAGGTTCGTCCCCTTATCGACACCCCATAACACTTGTGGCAGTCGCCAAAGTAATCATATTTCTTCTTATCAACTGAATCAATTATGAATTCAATTTGCATTTAATTTTTGGAAGAATCTCCCCAAGGCCGTTGACCCTTCGAAGCCTTTGTGGAAACCGTTCAAGATCATTAACCTACAAGCTTCCACAGTTTAGATAAATGAAAAAAGGAACCAAAAAGAACAATTTAGAGCATGTTTTAAGTATAGAAAAAAGAGACATGAGGCAAGTGTTTGCCCATCAAAGTCAAAAATTTGTTTCACCTGTAAAAAGAAAGATCACATAAGAAAAAACTGTCCAAAGTAAAAAAAAAACAACCTACCATCTTCATAATGAAAATAAAAATAAACAGTTTAATTAATATAAGAATAAAATTATTCAAGAGCGACTGCCCAAGTTGCCCATCCATTTCCTTAATTATGCCCTACCAAATGTTTCTTTTATTTTCAATATTGTTTTAAAGTTTTCACAGTACGCTTTGGAAAAAGAGTTCATTAATTTACCTTTAGACTTTATTTACTCTTCATGATCTTTGTTGATTTTTGTTTAACCATTTTCCCACATTCCCAACTAAATTTCTTGACTAAAAAATTGTTCATTATATTCTTGATACTTTAAAATAATCTGCTTAAGAAGTTATATATTATAGAGAGAGGAATCGTTCTGTCCAGTTAATACCCGCAGTTGCATAAGATAAAAATGAGCAAGACCACATCTCCATTTGCTGATCACATCCTACAGGAGGAGTGACCTCCAAAATCACTTTCAAACCCAAGAAAGCCAGAACCTGCACATTCCTCAGTGATTCATGCTTCAAGCCCAGTCTTACTTCAAGATAATTCCACTACAATTCCTCCTCCGGACCCTGATTTCATATATAATTACTTGTACATTTTATATAAGTTTCTTATGCGAAGAAGATCCTTACCCCATGTGTTATGGTCAAGAGTAGTTCATTTGTTCCTGATAATTTTTGAATTCTTTTCTGTTGCTGTAATAATTTGTCACATGCTAAAATCTGTTATATGATAGATTATGTATATGATATGCTACGTAATAGATTCATTAATTTGTTTTGAACCCCAGAACTCTCCTCTCTTTTGTAAAAAGACACAGGGAGATATTGTGGTGTGTTTTGCTTTGAATCCATGTTTGCCCCCTGTTCTCCTGCCTAATCCACTCCCTGTCCCTGTTGCCAATTTTCCCAAGTCCTTCCCTAAGCTCCTCCCTTCCAAGCTGTCAATCCTCCTTATCCCTACCCCTTTCTCCGGAGAGTTCAGTGTCTGTCTTGCTGCCCTCGATACCCCACTCCTTACTTTGTATTATTCCCCTCCCCTGTTTTCCCTGATAGGCTCATAAGCTATTTGCCCCACCTTATATTCCTCCCTTACCATATCCTCACTGGTTCACTTTCCTACACCCGCCTCCTGAGTTGCTGTATAAAAACTTCTGTTCACCCCCCACCCCAGTCTTGCTGGGGAGCCCAGGAATAAATCCATCTTGTTCTACACCCAGACCCGTGTCATCGCTGTCTGTCCCTGCGCCAGACCTGCCGATAACTGGGAATTGCAGAGCTCGCAGGGGGACAGTCACGCCTGTGCCACAGCCGTCCAGCACGCCCCGCACACGCGCGCTGCAACACTCCTGGTTAGGTGGAGAAGTCCGAGCTGAGCCCAAAGGTGCAGATGGAACAGCCGTGCACAGGAAGGCTCGGTGGGAAGGATGATCCAGGACCCGTAGGCCTGGCAGCCTGAGCTCGCTCCAGGGGAAGGCCTCGGAGCAGATCCTCCTGAGTGCCATCCCATGGCACGTGCAGGGAACCCGGGCATCTGCTGGAGGCTGGGAAAGCTCTGCAGAGGGACGGGGGCAGCTGGGGCCCCTGACGGGGTGTTGAGGACTTCTGTGCCGGAGTTTGGGGGTGTTGGTGTTGGTGGGGTGTTGGGGAAGGAGTTGTCTGGAAGGTGAGTGGTTTAGGTTGGAATTTGAGTCAGTTTGAAGGCAGCATCTCTGGTTTGGCACAGCTTTGGTTACGGAGGGCAGAAAGAATATTTGTAATTTTTCCTCTTCATGGTCCTGATTCTCCTGCAAAGAACAAGAGGGGAGAGCTGTACTTTACTGGACAATTCGATATCTCTACCAGGGGGAGGATTAGCCTTTTTTCCTTCTATTCATTTGTTTGGGCTACTTTTGTAACACTGAGTGGACTTTCATTTCTTGAGATCTTTTATTCCTTAAGATAATTAGGATATTATCATCCCTTCATGGAAAACCATTTGCAAACCAAAGAATGTCCCTTGGTTTTGCCCTTGTTTTGTGTAGTGTTATGTTCTCTAAAGTGACCCTCAATGGATGAGGTTAAGGCAAATGAGTTGCTGCTTTGAGATGGGAAGCAAAATTCCAAATCTTCTCCTCCTCAGGCTATCCCAATTAATTTGGGAAGTTTGCAGTGTTTTGGAACTACTTGAGTTGAGCAATGGGAAGTAAAGCTTTCCTGAACGGAGGATTCTTACTTGCCAGATTCTTCTGTGCCTTTGCTGCTAAGGTGTTTTTGTGCTGAAGGCAATAACTTCAATGAGAAAATAATTTCAGCATGGAGGAAGAGCTTCTGACAGAGACCAAGTGTTGCCAGCAGTTGCTCCAGGTGCTCCTGCCAACAGCCCCTGCAGGCAGGAGCACAGCCCCCCAGTGCACGTGGGTTTGGCTCCCTCTGGCACAGAAGCCCCCCAGGGGCACAGGTCTCTGGGGCAGGAGACAGGGCACCAGCGCTGCCAGGGCTCGGGGGGTGGCAGGTCTGCTTGGGCAGGGACTCTGCCTCACCTGCTGGTGTCAGCGCTCCCCGGGCCCCAGGGGTCAGAGCAGCATTCGTGCCCTGACCCACACATTCCTTGTGCGTGCCACACCTGCGGGTTTAGGATGGCCACCAGCTGGGACATGTCTCAAGGAGGCAGTGCCAGCTTCTGTGGAAGGCCCTGTGCACTTCCCAGCTGCGGGGGCTCCTGCTGCCCTGAGCCCGCAGAGCAGGGCAGCGTTTGCTGATGGTTTGAGCCGTTCCTAAAGACTCTGTCAGCCTGTCTTGGACACTTGGGGTGAGGGATTCCTTCTAACCTGGCCATCGTGGGTGGGCTGGAGGCGGCCATAGCGCAGGGGGCAGTGTGTGCAGGGGCCCTTTGTGACACGTGCAGCATGGTCACCATGGCATGGAACAGCGTGCCAAAGGACCCTTTGTGACAGGTGGTGACATAGGAGCTGGCGGTGACAAGGCCATTCCACAGTGCTCCAAGCACTTGACAGGACAGGACGGGACAGAGCAGTGCTGTGAGGAGCCCCCACACAGCGCACTCGTTCGTGTCTGACCTGGAGGCATCTCTCCTGCAAGTAGCCCCAAATCCAGCCACTGACATGGAGCAGAGACCCCCAAGAGTGCCCAAGCTGGCCTGGGTGGAGGAAGAGGAAGAAGGCCCTGGAGCTGCCCCTGAACAGGAGACTGAAGAAGTGGTGCCGATCAAGCAGCTGCAGGAGGGTGAGTGGGAGAGCTGGGCTGCTGGGCTGCAGGGTTGGTAGCTGCAGCCAGCTTGGCCTCGCCCCATCCCATCCCATCCCATCCCATCCCATCCCATCCCATCCCATCCCATCCCATCCCATCCCATCCCATCCCATCCCATCCCTTGGGGACATGCCCATGGACAGGATGGAATAGGGGCCGGGCAGACACCCCACAGCCGTGCTCCATGCCCTGGGGCGTCGCAGGGCTGTCCCTGCCTGGGCAGTGCAGGGCTGGGCTGTGTTCTCCGGCCTCTCCCGCAGCCCCTCAGCTCGGGCTGCGCTCGCTCTTTGCCAGGTGCAGCCGTGGAGCGCACACAAGAGCAGAAACGCACCCGTGGCCGCTTCCGCAGAACAGCGCAGGTACCTGCAGCCATCCCCACCTGGGCTGGGCCTGCTGGCACTGCTCAGCCAAGCACCACGCTTGGAGCATTCCGTGGAATATCCCTGGCTTCCTGCCCTTCTCCTACAGCTGGTTTGCAAATTCATGAAGAGGATCTGGGAGGAAGAGACCACCATGGGCACAGGGCCCAGAGCATATTCGCACATCTTCAAAACCCAGACCTGTGCTGCCCTGGCTGATATGCTGGTAGAGGAGGGGTTTTCCAATCCAAAGCAAGTAAGCAGCCTGTGGCCAGGCTTTGAGCCTCCCAGGAATTACTTGGCCTCCCAAGCCACGTCTGCTGCTCCCTGGAAGCCTTTGAGGCCATGGCAGTGTGGTGGCAAGGGAAGCACTTCTCTGGGGCAGCTGGGCACATTCCTCCCTCTGGCAGCTTTCCAAGTTTCCTCGTGCCTTCTCCAGGTGCCCGCCATGGTGAGGTACATCCACCAGTGGCTCGAGGCCAACCAGTTTGCTGAGCACAGGCTGAACAGGACCCTGCTGGATCTCACCGAAGAACGGCCCGCTGACGTAGTCATGACGCTCCTGCGTGTGGCCCCATTGTGTGACAGGTATGGGGCCCACCTGCCCAGAGGGCTCAGGGCTCCCCAGCCCATCAGCCTGTACAGCCTGTGCCAGGTGTCTGACCAACAGAGAGTCCCAGGGCCCTCTGGCTGCTCCCTTTGCCAGCCCTGGCACATCAGCCCCCGAGCCTGCTGCTCCCTCGCTGCCCCTCAGGGGCCCGTCCCTACAGGGCTGGGCTGCCTGAGTGCTACTGGTGAGGGGCAGTGGGCAGAGGCAGGGCTGGCAGCCAGCTCAGGTCCCCACTGCTGCCCAGGCCACAGTGCTGTGTCTCAGACCCCCCTGAGACAGAGCTCTGACCCACAGAGCTGCTTTGACCATGTGGAAGAGCATCATGTGTTCGCCCAGGACTGCAGAGCCGGCCATGCTCGTACTCCTCGATGTGCTGGGCAGCTGGCCAGAGCACAGCACGTGCACCTCCGATGGGGACAAAACGGGTGTCTTTGTCCTGGCTGTGAGTTTCTGCAACTGGCCTTTGCTGGCCCAAGGCCACCTCTCCAGCAGCTCTCCATCCTCCCTCCCTCACGGCGTCTCCCTGCCTCAGGCGCTGGGCTGAAACCTGGCCTCGGGGCAGCTTCAGGGCCACCAGGCCCGGTGCTCCCCTGTGGCTCTCCAGGCCTCTCCCTCCCGTTCTCGGGCCCTGCCACACGAACACCTCGGCACTGAGCGCTGTCTCGGGCTGCTCTGTCCTTTGCAGGCAACTGTGCTGATGTGGAAGATCCTCCAGCTGCCCTGTGTCCCACATATGGTGACTGTGTATCTCCCCCACCTATTTGTGCATCTGCTCTTCCAAGTGCTCTTCAGCACTCTGGATGTGCCAGAGGAGGTCAATACCTACTGGAAGGGATGCCAGCAGCAATATTGCCTTGACACCAGCCCCAACAGGTGCTCCATGCCAGTCCTCCTGTCCTTGCCACATCCCTGGGCAGGAGCCAGTGCTCCCAGCGTGACCCGGGCTTTGCTCTGCACACAGGTTTGCAGTGCAGACCCTGAAGTCCCTGCTCTGCCAAATGCAGCACGAGGATGTGGTGGTGGCAATGGAACGCAAGTGTGGCTGGGACAAGCTGCTGTGTGCTGACACCTACCACCATGCCGTGGGTCTGCTGGCCAAGTGAGACCCCCCTTCTCCCCGCTGCCTCTGACATTTGTGCTCTGTGCCTGGGGTGCCCCATACCGTGCCTGTGGTCACGGGCCAGAGGGCCTTGTCACCCAGGGACAGCCAAGCAGACTGAAAAAGGCTGGGAGAGGAGGGGGCCCACAAGGAGCCGCCTCCCAAATAGCCCAGGGGCCCTTGCAGGATGCTGGGGAAAGACCAGACCTCTGTGAGTCACTCCTGGGAGAGGTTTGTCCCCCTGGCCCACAGTCTTGGTTACTTTGTCTCCTGCCAGGGAGATGTCCTGTGTCTCCATCCCCTTGTGCTCCCGGATCGCTCGCTACCTGCTCCGGCTGCTCAGCACACAGGAGCCACGCTGGGAGCTGCCCTCCCTGGCGTTCTTTGTGGAGGTGAGCCTGAAGGCCAGCACTGCCTCGCTCAGCTGCCTCCCGGCTCTCTGCCCTCTCGTAGCCACAGCTGCCTGGGACGGAGCCCGCGCCCTGTGCTGCTGCCTGGGCTCAGCCCTGTGCGGTTCTGGGCTCCTGCTGGCTGGTCCCCTGTCACTGCCCTGTGCCTTTCAGGTCCTCAAGTGCCTGGACATGACTGAACGTGGTGCTGACAGAGTCCTGCAAATCTTGTCAAGGCACCTGCAGAGCGGGTGCAGAGAGAAGTGTCACCTGGTGCTCAGGGCCCTTCTTGATCTCATCAACAATCCCTTGATGGTGAGAAGGGGGCAAGGGAAGAGGCTGCGCTCGGGAATGCAGTCACTTGGGCTTGGCTGGGCTTTGGGCACTGGGCCAGCTGCTCCCAGCTCTCCTGCCTCCTGCTTCAGCTGCCCAAGTGCTTCAGAACAGCCCTTTGGCCTCTAGGCCCTGCGGCAGCAGGATGGCGTTTCACAAACTTGTGTTCCGCACAGAGCAAAAAAATGTGGAGCCTGACTGAAAGTCTTGTGGAGCTCCTCTGGGACGCAGATGGAGAGATAGTTAGCATGACAGCCATGCTCCTCAACTTTATCATCTTGGAAAAGGACATGCTGATACCCAGCCCTATTGCACTGCAGCTGGTTGAGGCTCTCCTGCCACTCCTTGACCATGTAAGGCTCACTGCCCCCAGCCATGGCCACTGGCTGCTGCCTGGACACTTTGTTCCCATCAGATTTGCAGGCCTGCACCAAGCTGAGCTATTTGCACCCGATGCTGAGGTCTTTTTTTCTTCCCTTCATACAGGACAATAGCCAGGTGCAGCTGCTCTCCATAGTGCTCCTTGGAACATTGGTGACTCTTCCACAAGAAAAGGAAAAAGAGGCCCTGAAGGCACATGTGCACCAGAGCCTGCTGCCACTCTTCTTCCACTGCCATGATGAGAATCAGCGAGTGGCACAGGTGAGGACTCCTGGGCTGCTGCTGTTCCCCTGGGAGGGGCTGGGCTGCCTCCTGCCCTGGCGCCTCGTGGGCTGCAGCCTCCTCCAGGCCCTGGCACAGGGACACAGGTCCTGCGCCCTGGGCTGTGGGGCCATCTCCACGTCTCTGCTGCTCTCCAGGCTTCTCAGGAAACGCTTCTGTGTGCGGCCGAGTTCCTGAAGAGGACGGAACTTGAAAAGCTGGTGAAGAGCAAGAAGCTGTGGAAGTTCACAGAGTGGCTGGTAAGGAGGGCCGGGAAGCCGCAGCCCCAGGCTGGAGAAGCCCCCTGAGCGCGGTGCTCGGTGTGCAGGCTGGCAGCTGTGCCCCTGCCCGCTGCTGCAGCCCGAGGCCGTGCCGGCTCCTGCGGCCCGAGCCGGGTGCCGATGGAGCCCCGGCCCGGCGGGGCTGCAGGGCGGCACCGCGGCTCCCCGGGCAGCAGCCGGCCCTCTGCCCCCTCCAGAGCCCGGCGCCGGCGGCTGCTGGCCGCGCCTCAGGGCTGTGCGGGCAGGGGAGGCCGGGGCTGGCGCGGAGAGCGCCCGGCCCAGGGGCTGAGCCCGCGCCAACCCTTCCCTGCTGCCGCTCTCTGCAGCTGGCAGAGGACAGGAGCAGAGTGGCCGAGCACCTGCGCCGGGCCCTGCCCTACCTGCAGAACCTACAGCAGCCCCTGCGAGAGGCGGCCGTCAGGTTCATGGGTGAGCCAGGAGCCCGAGCTCCCTCCCCGCCCCGCCGCAGCTCGGCCCCAGCCCCGGGCCGGTGCCGCGGAGCCCCGCCTGCCCTGGGCGCTGCTGCCGCCCTCTCCAGCCGTGCCCTGGGGCGGCAGCGAGCGGCGAGGGCCCGGCCCGAGCCCTGCCGGGCCAGGAGGCCGTGTGGGCACAGGGCTGGCAGCGCCGCTGGCAGGGAGCTGTGCCGCTGGGCCTGACAGGCTCTGTGTTCCCAGGGACGGCCGGGCAGTACCTGAGGGGGAGGACCAAAGAGCTCCAGCTCATCTCTGAGGGTGAGTGAGGGCAGCGGGCTGCCAGCGGGGGCTGCCGGGGGAGCTGGGAGCCCTGCCCCGGCTGCGGAGGGCTCTGCTCCCTGTGCGGACCAGGGCCGGCGTGGGCAGAGCACACAGAGGTTTCAGGGCACCTGGGGGATTCGTGGCCATCAGCTTCGGGCTGATCCAGCTGGTCCCTGCTCCCTTCTGTCCATGGCCAGAGCCGGCTGGGATGGCCCTGGCACAGAGTCTCCTTTGGTCCCCTCAGATGCGGGAACTGACCATGGCTCTGTTCCTCTCTCTTTCAGCCCTTGAAGGCATGGCAAATGACATCAGTGTCGCCATCGGAAGCCTGGCAATTCAAACATTGTACGTCCTCCAGGGAACAGAGAGAGCTCCATATTCCATCTTTGGCAACCTGCATGATCGGCTCTGCAGGGCATGGAGGAGACGGCCTCGTCTGTCGGGGCTCGGCTGGCTGCGCTGCTGGAGCTCTGCAGAGAGCTGATCCCCGAGATTCTGTCTGCTGGGGCCACCTGAGCCAGCAGGAATGTTTAATTTCTTCCAGATTGTTCTTTCCTTTTTTTTGTTTTTCTTTAGCATATAAATATAGGATGTGTTAGAATAGAAAGACACCCAGGATCTTCCTTTTGCTGCCCAGGCTCTGCAGGGCCTAGGGGAAGAGGGAGAAAAGCTGCCCAGCCTTGCAGGTTTGCAGGGAAAATGGCAAGAAGCCCCTTGGTCTTTGGTGGTTCTGCTGAAGCCTTTGTGCTGCTGACAGAGCAGATGGGCAGGGGCTGGAGCTGTGGGGATCTCTGTGAGACCGGTGCCTGGAGATGGCCACAAGCCCTGTCCCAGGCAGGAAGCGCCATCTGTGTCCTCCTGCCCGTGTGTTGCTGGCTGGATTGCTGAGGGCTCCCAGGTGCCTCTTGATGGGGCTCCTCTGGAGCTCCTGTGGGGCTGCAGCGCTGCTGCCGGGCAGGTTGGCCGGGCTGGGGGAGACCCTGAGGGGACGGGGCCACAAAAGGATGAGGGGCTGCGGAAGCCCTGATAGGACAAGGCAGTTGGAAGCAACTGGGGGGACGTGTGAGGGAGTGGGTAACGCTGGCTCAGGGAGGAAAGTGGGTTGGAGCCAAAGAGACCACTCACCCCGATGTTCGTGTGGCAAACAGAGCACGTTTATTCTCAAGCCCTTCCTTCTAAGGGCCTTTGAAAAACCCAGTCTGGATGATTCCACTGGTTTCACAGCTTCAGGGGCTGCAGTGGGAGCCCGGCTGGGCTCTTCCCTGGGGCTATCCTGCAGGGACAGCTGCAAACAGGGAGCATTCCCTGCCACAAAGAGCCAAGCCAGGGCTGCAGGGCAGCTGCTCCAGCCCTGACTGCACTGATGAGTGCTGTGCTCTGGGGCTGGGGCTCCCCGCACAGGGGACTGCACTGCTGTGCCAGAGGAGACAGAGAAGCTGCAGCTTCAGCCTAACCGAGGTGGGTGCGTGGGCTGGGAAGAGTGGGGAGGCTCAAGGGGATTCACAGAGCTCATCCTGCTGCAAGGATGAGGAAAAGGGAGTGGGAGCTCAGCAGTGAGGAGAGCTGGGGGCTGGAGAGCAGCTCTGAATGACACTAAAATCCCACCGGAGCTCTGAGACATTGCTGCTCCTCAGCCAGTGACAGGATGAGTCCCTAAGCCTGGGGCTCGGCCTTCCTCATGGTGAGGGGCACCAAGGAAGGCAACAGTGTGATGGAGACTGGAATGGGCTGGGAGCTCACTGACGGAAAATAGGGAGCAGTTGGGGAGTAAAAGGCAGGTGGGGGAGAGAACTGGTCAGAGAAGGGCTGGGCTGCAGCTTGGGCAAGCTGCAAAATGTCATTTGAGGTCATCCCAGATTGATTTAATTTCAGAAGTTATTGAACAAGTTTATTTCTTGGGTGGTGCCATGTTTTCCCTTGGAGGTGTACACTCTGCAAACTTGAGCTGTGTTGCTGAAATGCTCAAGCAAGTCTGTGCTGCAGGGCACCCCATTTCTCCTTTGGCTGATTGTGGCCCGGTGCTGAGCTCCAGCAGAGCCCTGGCCAGGGCCCAGAGCAGCCTCAGCACCCGCAGAGCCCGGCTGCAAGGAGAGAAACCAGAAACCACCCGTCAGCTGAAGGCTGCTGTCCCCTTGTCCCAGCTGCCCACAGAGCCCAGGCCATGCTGGCTGTGCCCAGAGCTGTGCCCAGAGCTGCCCATCACTGCTGCCTTTGGGAGCAGAGCAGGAGGGCAGGACATTCCCAGCCTGCAGCCAGCCACGGCACATCCAGCCCTCAGCAGCTGCCCAGAGCAGGACGCTCCTGTGCTCGCTGCCATCTCCCCAAAGCTCTGACCCCACCATCCCCAGCAGACAGGACTCACCTCACGCCATCCTCTGCTGGGAGAAAAGCTGGTCCCAAACGATGTCCTCAGCCTTCTCCAAGGGCACGGCCCATCCACGCCGCAGCTGCTCCCAAGCACTTCTTGATCCACTCGGACCCCACCTGGAACACTTCCTCTAGAAAAAGAAACATCGAATTATTGAAAATAGATTTCAGAAAAAAGGGGAACAAGAAAAAAAGGTCAAAAATCTCATCTCTGTCAGTGGCTGGAGGAAGGCCCAACCCCTGCATGCCAGGGAAAAACCCACCATGGGTGAGGGAATCCCAGACTTTCTCCCTTCTCTCTGCACTGCCCCCATGGTGTTCCCAAAGCAAACAAGGGCAGAGGAGCAGCCCAAGCCCTTCCTTGCCTGCAAAGCAAAGCAGCCCCTGCACAGGGTCTGGAGTCCCACCTCTGCTCCCACCATGGGGGTTTGTTTGTGTTGGGCTGGCTGCCCCAGCCCCAGCCCAGGGCATGGTGGGTGTTGGGGGCTGTTGGCAGGGCCAGGAGCCCACTCCCATTTCATACCCACCCCAGCCCTTGCCCCCAGCCCTGCCAAAAGCAGCCTGGCAGCCGACTGAAGGATCAGCTGCATCTGCCCCAGCAAAGGGGAACCTTTGGTTCCCGGCCAGGCTGTGCAATGCCCAAATCTGGGGTCATCCCTCAGTGTGTGGACTCATCTGCAAATTCCCTGTGGAGCCTGGCTTTGGAGAAGGTGTCAGAATCAAAGTCCATCATCGTCAGCCTGCCAGAGACCAGGTGGAGCAAGAGGTTGTCATCCTTGACGTCATCCTCGCTGCCCCAGCAGCAGCAGCCCCACCTGGTGCAGCTTCTCCAGGGGCTCCTTCTCCTTCCCTGGGGCCAGACCAGGCTGTCAGGGCTCTGCCCAGGGCCCCAGACATCCATGAACCGTGGCAAGCAAAACCAGGGGGATGGTGGCCCCCGGTGCTTGCCACACCAGGTCTCCAGCTCAGCTCCAGTCCTAGAGCTGCGTGTTCCCTTCTGCTGTCCCCTACTCAGAGCTACAGGCAGGACAAAACCTGTCTGGTTGGCTTTGCCACTGCTTGCCAAGCGATGTGTGGAGCTCTTACCTGCCAGGCCCCTAGATCCAATTGTGCACATGGATCTCTCCCATCTTCTAGGGCAGAGGAACACCCTGCACCCAAGGATCATGGAAAAGCTCTTCTAAGGATGGCCTGTCCAAGGGCTGCATGGACAAACATCTCTTAATGACATCCTGGCACTCTGGGGAGAGAAACCAGAAATCACCTGTCAGCTGGAGAAGTTGTCCCCATGTTCCCGTGCCCAGGCCATGCTGGGTGTGCCCAGAGCTGGGCCTAAACTTCCCCATCAATTCCCTGTTTTGGAGGAGAGCAGGAAGGCAGGACATGTGCCACCTCCTCAGCAGCTGCCAGAGCGGGATGCTCACGAGCTGCTGCTGTCTCCCAGCACTGGTATTGCCCCTGTGGCCAGAGATGAGGATCCACTTTGAGAGAGCCGTCGGAACAAGATCTGCCCCCAGATATCTCCTGGCCCCTCCTGAACGGGTGCTTCCCCATGACCAGGTGGTGCAGCAGGAGGCCCAGGGACCAGATCGTCGCTGCCTTGCCGTGGTAGTGTTGGTGGTGGATCCACTCTGGTGGGCTGTAGGACAGGGTTCCTGTGGAACACAGACAGAGTTCATCAGGGGGATGCTGCTGCTCACAGAGCCTGGCCCCAGCACCCCTGGGCATGCGGGGGCTGCCCCAGTGGCACACGGTGTGACCGCTGATCTCTCGCCAGCACCTGGGGCTTGTGTACGGACTCGGCGCTGGAAAAGAAGCCACTGGTGCTGGAAGAGGGCAGCAGAAACCCTGGGAAGGCACAACCATTGTAATAAATATAAAGGTCTTTGTCCATCAAAATGAGCATTGAAGGAGGTAAGAATTCGAACTGAGTAGGGAATTTGAAGATGTGGCAGGAGAAGGGGGTGGGGGCCGAGGGAACAGCAAGTATCCTGCTTAAGAATTGTGCAGATGCAACCAGCATAGAAGATTGTGTAATTAATTATATACAAGTTAACTTTTAGGCCAAGGACAATCTGCAAGGAAGATGAGGAGCCTTCCTCCCTATGACCAGCAAGGGCAGAAAAAAGACCCCCTAGCAACCAATTGCACCGGTGCAGAGTGCATTGAGAGAAAATATGTCACCTGGGGGAAAAAAAAAATAAAAATAGGGACTATAAAAACAAAAAGGGCAAAGGGGGAGGGAGTGCTGTGGTAGAGCGGAGACTCCCCGGTGGCCCAACACTGTCTTTTGCTTGCTACCGCTTGCTTAATAAATTCTTGTTAATTGATTGATCTATAATTGGCCTCCCCAGTTGAATTCGTCCATAACAAGTTTGGTGCCGTGACTCAGATGAGGGCGACCGGGTGGGAATTCCTAATCAGGGAGGCGCCCCGCTGCCTTTCAGTGACCCTGGTGCAGGCTTTTCCTTCCCGGACCCTTACTGACCAACCTAAATTTGGTATTAAGCAAAAGAGATGCAGGGAAACTTTGTGCACGAAGCCCGGGCGAAGACGCAGGACAGCGTGAGTATAAAAGTGGGGATCCGCTGGGCTGGGGTTGGGATCCCAGGACATAACACATGAGACATCCTTTTAGGACGAGGCAAGTGCGGACCTCTAAGTAGCGCGGTTTCCAGACCCCGAGAGGGGCTGGGCTGCGAACAGGGGGCTGCGATTGTGTGTGTGCGTGAAGGTGTCCTGGAAGATGGGACAGAGGAAAAGCAAGCCCTCTGCTTCCATGGGGAGGAGGACCCTGCTGAAGCTTCCCCAGATACCACCTGACAGTCTGTTAGGTCTAATGATAAAATCTTGGGATGAATATCCTTCAAGAAAAGGGAAGGATAGGGCAAAAATGATACATTACTGTATGGAAGTATGGGGAGGGAAAAAAATCCATGGTGATAATTTATTTTGGCCAGTGTTTGGAAGCTTCGAGGACTGGATTTTCCAGGCATTAAACATTTATGTAAACTCTAAAGAACCTTTTGATATGGAAGAGAGCAAGTTGCCACTCTGGATACTGGGGGAAACAAGAACACAATTTTTTGCCTTAAGCACCCAAGGAGGGAAAAAGAAAAGTAAAAAGCCTGAGGAAATTCCAACTGCAACCCCTTTACCATACATACCACCCCCTCCTCCAACCCCATCAGCACCACCCGTAATCTACCCAAATTTAGATCAAGGGGGAGATTTTGGTAAACAAGAGGTAGAAATCCTGGAGCTGATTCTGGAGGAAAATCGCCGTGTTACTCATAGCCAAACTACGGGGGAAAGAGAAAGGGAAGGGCAAGCTCTATATCCATGAAGGGAAGTAGTTTTTGGAATGATCCCTAACCCCAATGCTGGTCAGCAGGGAAAACCAGCCCAAATTCCGGGAATAGGTTATGTGGAGGTACCTCTCAACTCAGGAGATGTGAGGGAGTTCAAGAGAGAGATGGTGTAAGAGGCAATCTGAAGACCCTCACTCATTTGCCTGCCAATTGCCATGAGAAGGAACTCCCTTCCCCCACTGCAGTTCCGGCTTGGAGAAGGCAACAGTGCAGGTGCAGCCGCTGCACCGTTACGTTCTGTTCCCAACGAGGCCCGGCAAGAACTTGGCAAGAAGTTGGCAAGGACTTGGCGAAGACCCAGCGTGGACCCAGCACAGAGCGGCCCTCTGCAATTCCTGCTTCACTCTCCACCTTTAAGCAAAATGAACTGTTGGGGTGACTCTGGTGGTCTCTCACTGAAGACCCCTCATCTGCCTCCTTACCACCGTGACAGACAGAGATCAAGAACCCTCTCCCCAAGGACTGAGACCCCTACCACAGAGAGTGGTGGTGGGGGGAAATGACATGACCTGTTCTTCTCCAGTAACTTCAATGGACTTATTCATTATTGTGTTTGTTCAGCCTGGATGATTTTCTCTAGATACACCTGTTCCCCCCATAGCATTTTCAATAGACTCTCATTGTTCTGCATGTTCCCCCCTTTCCCTCTGTGGACTATAACTGGACCCCTGGGTTGGGCAGGACTTTGGAGACTCTCCCCAGTACAACAAGACGGATCCCCATGGTCCAGACCAGTGAGGACCTCGCCTGTGTTGGTAGCTATTCCCATCCCCCCTTTCTCTCTCTCTCCTTTTTATTTCTTTTCTGACCACACTATCGCATTTATTGGTTTTGGCCCTTAATAAAGGCGCATCTGTTGTGATTAAACTGATAGTCCCCTGCTGTTTGTCTTTTGCACTTTGGGATCGGCTAACGAACCATCACGACACCCCGCTATAAGCGGATCGTGACAGAAGGACAGCACGGAGACCCTTGGATATTTGGGATTTTGGAGGCCAAATCCCATTTTTGGCTGTGGACACCTTGTGGAGAAGGGCGGATTTTTCCTCATGAAAGAAAAGCACCAAATCTAAGAGTTTGGGAAAAAGATCAGAGGTGGCCATTGTAGGAGAGGACAGCCAGAGCTGTCCCTCATGGCAGCTTCTGGCTCGGAAGAGCCCTTGGATATTCGGAATTTTGGAGGTAGATTCTCAGTGTTGTCCATGGGCACCTGGACATGAAAGGGGTTTAACTCCACATGCAGTTCTGCAGCCAATCACAAACCCCCCAAATTTTCACAGCCAATCACAGAAACCCCAGATTTTCACAGCCAATGACAGAAACCTCAAATTTTTGCACCCACCCCATCAAATCCTCACATAAATCCCAAACATTTGCAGCCACCCCATCAACCTGCCCAGAGGGAGGAGCCAAGCATTTCTACCTGGATATAATCTTCATCCCTGCATTGCCAGGGACTTTCTGGGACAAGGGAGCTCTGCTCTGGGGATGGAGGGAGCTCCAAGTGCCACCACTGGAGTGGGAACCACAACTCATCAGGTTTGTGTCCTTTGGGGGTCAGGAACTGGTGAGACTCAGAGGCACAGAAAGTTTCTCTTCATGGCCAACAGACCATAGTTTAACAAGACACAATTTAATAACAATCACACTCTTCCCTGAGCTACGTGCAACATCCCAGCAGCATCTGATGAGTCCACCATCCACAAGTGATTTCCATGTTAGAATGAATTTCAGACAAACGTGGTTCTGTGATAGATATAGGCACAATTAAGCTCTTGTATCAGGATGCTCATCCTGGAGTGGGGCAAAACAGCTCAAACAATTCCTGATTCTCAAAGCTGTCAGTGGTGGATGGAGAAGGGAGGTCAGGCTGCTTTTGGTGTTGAGGAAGTGCTGAAACCAGCCTGACTCATTTCATCTCCTCCTGGCCTGGCTGATCTCCCCTCTTTCCCCTTCCACCCATTGGCTTTTCTCTCCCACCAGGTGCCCCGGTGAAGAGCCTGGCTCTGTGTTCTCCATCCCCTCCTCGCTGGCACTGCCAGGCTGCGATGAGGAGCCCCTCAGCCTTCCCTGCTCCGGGCTGGACAAGCCCAGCTCCCTCAGCCTCTGCTCACAGCCCAAGGGCTCCAGCCCCACCTTGGAGGCCCTTCCCTAACCCTGCTCCAGCTGCCAGACATCTTTTCTGCCATGGGGAACCCAACCCAGGCCACAGGGACCTGGATAATCCATGTCCTTGATGTCCTGGTCACACAGCCCTGGCCCCTTGTCCCCATGTCAGGCTCTGGGGTGGATCCTGTGGAACATCCTTTGGTGGAGGCTGTGGCTCCAGGTGGACCAGGGGGATGCCGGGGGACAGGGACCCCGCTGGGCATGGACAGCATTGGACTTGTTGGGAGAAACTGTGAGGGGGAGCTGGGGCGGAGTGACCAACGCAGTGACCTCACAGAGCCCTGCTGGGATGTCACACAGCCCCTCTGAGATGTCACAGCCCATTCTGTAATGTCACACAGCTGGTCTCTGATGTCACAGACAATTCTGTGATTTCACAGCCCCTCTGTGATGTCACAGCCCATTCTGTAATGTCACACAGCTGGTCTCTGATGTCACAGCCAATTCTGTGATGTCACAGCCTGCTCTGAGATGTCACAGCCCATTCTCTAGTGTCACACAGCTGGTCTCTGATGTCATAGTCTGCCCATTGATGTCACAGCCTGCTCTGATGTTACAGGGACAGTCTAGGATGCCATCACTGCTTGATGACCTCACATAACCCACTCTGTGATGTCACAGCCCGCTCTGTGACCTCATGTTACCAGATGATAAATTGTCTCCACCAGCTGAGCTGACACCTGGAGCTTGTTCTCCAAAACCCCAGGCCTATGGAAACCACACAACGCCCACTGGAATATTGGGGTCCACGACCACCAGGGACCACCAGAGAGACCCCCAGGACAGAAGAAGGCATGCAAAAGGGGAGGAGAAATATGTTAATGATTCTGGGGAAATGATTATCAGATGTGTGTTTAGTCCAGCACAATCAGTGAATATATGTGCCAAATACAGAATATGAACAGAAACTTTCCTGCACTCAGCATGCTCAGCTTTGGGAGGAGCGATCCCCCGTGCATCCGGCTGAATAAAGAATGCTGCTTCTTAATGCTGCACTGGTGTTAAGGAGTTTTCTGTTTCACCGAATTTTTGGTAACACTCCACTCCCAAGGAAAGCTCTGTCTCCTGCTGCTCACAAACAGAGAAGGGCTGGTGGCAGATGTGGGGGTCGGAGGCTGCCTGGGGCACGGTGACCATGAAATAATCAAGTTTTCAATGATCTGTGAAAGAAGGAGGGGCAGCAACAAAACTTCCACACTGGAAACAGGAAGGGAAGACTTTGGCCTGTTTAGGATGCTGATTTAGGGAGTCTCAAATCATGTACTGATTTTTTTTAAGGGAAACAGCCCTTGAAAACCAAGGGCTCCAGGGAGGATGGACACATTTCTAGAAAGTAATCTTAAGGGGGAAGGAGCAGCCTGTCCCAGTGGGGCAAAGGATGAGCTGGTGGGGAAAATGACTGGCCTGGCTGTCCATGGAGCTTTTGTGGGAACTTGGGAAAAAAGGACTGGCGATGCAGGAAGTGTTTAAGGATGTTGTTAGGTTATGCAGAAAGAAAAGGAGAGAGATGAAAGCTTAATTAGAACTTAACCAGGCAGCTTCTGTAAAATGACTAAATAATGTTTTTATAAAAAAATTTATAGCAAAAGGAGGGAGGCTAACCTCTAGTCTTTATTGGAAGCAGTGCAGAACATAGTAACTAAAGATAAGGAAAAGGCTGAGCTACTTAACATCTTGTTTGTCTCGATTTTCAACATATGGACAGGTTGTCCTCAGGACAAGAGTTCTCCTGAGCTGGTAGGTGGGCACAGGGAGCAGAACAGCCCCCTGTAATCCAGGAGGAAGCAGCTGCTGACCTGCTGAGCCACTCAGATGCTCACAGGTGAATGGGATGGGATGGGATCCATCCTAGGGGGATGAGGGAGCTGGTGGATGAGCTCCCCAAGCTGCTCCCCACCATTTACCATCAGTCCTGGCTCACCAGGGAGGTCCCAGAGCACTGGAGGTGCCAGTGTGAGCCCATCCCCAAGAAGGGCTGGAAGGAGGATCTGGGGAACTCCAGGCCTGTCAGCCTGGCCTCGGTGCCCGGCACGGTTATGGAACAGATTACCTTGAGTGCCACCACAGGGCACCCACAGGATGGCCGAGGGGTCAGAGCCAGCCAGCGTGGGTTTAGTGGGGCAGGTCCTGCCTGAGCACCCTGATCTCCTTTTATAACCAGGTGACCCACCTGTGGATGTGGGAAAGGCTGTGGATGTGTCCATCTGGACTTCAGCAAAGCCTTTGACACTGTCTGTGACAGCATTCCCTGGAAAAGCTGCAGCCCACGGCTTGGGCAGGTTCCCTCCTGGCTGGGAGATGGAAGAGCTGGCTGGAGGCTGGGCCCAGAGAGGGGTGGGGATGGTGCTGCACCCAGCTGGTGTCCAGTCCCTGGTGCTGTCCCCCAGGGATCTGTGTTGGGCCCAGTCCTGTTTAACATCTTCACCGATGATCTGGGGGAGGGGATCGAGCCCACCATCCCCAAATTTGCAGGTGACACCAAGCTGGGTGTGAGTCTGGATCTGCTGGAGGGCAGCACAAGAAGACACAGCCTTCAGCTGCACCAGGGGAGGTTTAAGCTGGACAAGAGGAAGAAGTTCTTCACAGAAAGGGTGAGTGGGCACTGGAATGGGCAGGCCAGGGGGGAGGTGGCAGAGTCACTGTCCCTCTCCAGTGGCACTCAGTGGCATGTCTGGGTGACAAGGCGGTATTAGGGCATTGCTTGGACTTGATGATCCCAAAGGTCTTTTCCAGCCTATTTGATTCTGTCATTCTGTGATGATTGGGACACTCTGGGGCCATTGTGACCCAGCAGGGCCTCGTGGAACTAAGAGGAACATGGTGACACTGTGCAGCCCCATAGAACCAGGGCTCCATTGTGGTGCTCTGGGGCCAAATGGAACCAGGGAGTCCCCGTGACACTGGGTCCTGGTGGAGCCACAGAGGCCATTGTGACACTGCGGGGCCTCGTGTGACCGAGGGGTTTCACCATTGTGACACTGCAAAACCAAGGAGAGCATTGGGAGAGTCCAGGGCCCAGTTAACCAAGGGGCCGTTCTGACACTGCCAGGCCTCATGGAACCCAGGGGACATTGTGACACTGCAGGACCTTGTGTAACCAAGGGGCCACTGTGACACTCTGGGGCCTCAAGGAATCTGGAAGGCCACTGTGACACTGTGTGGGCTCATGGAAACAAGGAATCCATTGTGACACTGAGGGGACTTGTGAAACCACAGAGAGCATTGTGACAGTGTGGGACCTCATGTGACCATGGGGCCTTTGTGACACCCTGGGGCCCCATGGAACCGAGGGGCCACTGTGAAACTGCGGCACCAACGAGAACATTGTGACACTGTGAAGCCCTGTGGAACCAAGGAGTCCATTGCCACATTTTGGGGCCCCATGGAACCAAGGATACCAGTGTGACAGTGCAGGGCCTGGTGTAACCAAAGGGACATTGTGACACTGAGGGCCCCTTGGAACAAAGGACATCTTTGCAGATGACACCAAGCTGGATGTGAGTGTTGATCTGCTGGAGGGTAGGAGGGCTCTGCAGAGGGCCCTGGACAGGCTGGATCCAGGGCCCAAATCCAATAAGGTGAGGTTTAACAAGTCCAAGTGCTGGGTCCTGCACTTTGGCCACAACAACCCCTGCAGCACCACAGGCTGGGGACAGAGTGGCTGGACAGCAGCCAGGCAGAAAGGGACCTGCAGGGACTGATGGACAGCAGGCTGGACATGAGCCAGCCGTGTTCCCAGGTGGCCAAGAAGGCCAATGGCTCCTGGCCTGGATCAGGAATGGTGTGGCCAGCAGGACCAGAACTGCTGTGCCAGCACTGATCTGCCCCAGCTCTGCACACAGACATTGCTGCTGCAGCTCCAGAGAAGGCAACAAAAGGGCATCTCTGCAGAAAACTCTGGATCCTTTAGATCCTGGAAAGCCACCAAGAGCACAGACCCTCATTGACACAGACTGTGGCCACAGGGAAGGTGGAGAGAAAAAAGATGAGAAATGACACAATCAATGACATTTCCTTGTGGACAACATTATAATGTAAAACAAAGAAAAAGAACTTCCAAATGGAAAAGAACAAGAAGTATCAAAGATGACTTTCATTACAAGTGATTTGCAGAAATTGGCCAGCAGTTTAATGTTCCTGAAAGCATCCAGTCATCAGTGTCCACACTGCAGCCTTGAGCTCCTGGTTCCTCAGGCTGTAGATGAGGGGGTTCAGGGCTGGAGGCAGCACCGAGTACAGAACTGACAGGGCCAGATCCAGGGATGGGGAGGACATGGAGGGAGACTTCAGGTGAGCAAACACTGCAGTGCTGAGGAACAGGGAGACCACGGCCAGGTGAGGGAGGCAGGTGAAAAAGGCTTTGTGCCGTCCCTGCTCAGAGGGGATCCTCAGTACGACCCTGAAGATCTGCACATAGGAGAAAACAATGAACACAAAACAACACAACGATGAACTGACAGTAACCACAAGAACCCAGTGTTCCCTGAGGTAGGATTTGGAGCAGGAGAGTTTGAGGATCTGGGGGATTTCACAGAAGAACTGGCCCAGGGCATTGCCATGGCACAGGGGCAGGGAAAATGTATTGGCTGTGTGCAGCAGAGCATTGAGAAAGGCACTGGCCCAGGCAGCTGCTGCCATGTGGGCACAAGCTCTGCTGCCCAGGAGGGTCCCGTAGTGCAGGGGTTTGCAGATGGACACGTAGCGGTCGTAGCACATGATGGTCACGAGGAAATACTCTGCTGACATGAAGATCAGAAGGAAAAAGAGCTGAGCAGCACATCCTGTGTAGGAGATGTCCCTGGTGTCCCAGAGGGAATTGTGCAGGGCTTTGGGGACAGTGGTGCAGATGGAGCCCAGGTCGCTGAGGGCCAGGTGGAGCAGGAAGAAGAACATGGGCGTGTGCAGGTGGTGGCCACAGGCTACGGCGCTGATGATGAGGCCGTTGCCCAGGAGGGCAGCCAGGGAGATGCCCAGGAAGAGGCAGAAGTGCAGGAGCTGCAGCTGCCGCGTGTCTGCCAGTGCCAGCAGGAGGAAGTGGCTGATGGAGCTGCTGTTGGACATTTGCTGTGGCTGCACATGGGCACCTGTTCATGGAGAAAGGACAGTGACAAGTCAGGAGAGGCTGCTTGGAGACAAACGTGAGCCATTCCCTGTAGACTGTCCTGCTGGGACGCACCTACCCTTGTTCCTGCTCTGGGAAAACCGTTGGCTGCAATCAGAGCACGATCACACTCCCAGCTCACCCTGGGATAAACCAGACCCTGCCCGGAGCAGAGGGATCGCTGAATGTCTCAGCCTCTCCAAAGGTCTCTGGGCAAGGTCTCAGCACCCCCTTGTTCCAAGGACACTCACGGCTCCCTTGGCCAGCCCAGCAGCATTTCCTCAGCTATGGCAGCTCTGCACTTCCCCGTGGGACATTCAGGGAGCTCCCAGAGGCTCTGGCACAGATCTGCACCCAGGAGGGCAGCTCAGAGCTGGGAAGGGCACAGCAAGGAGATCCCTGGCTGTGCCCATGAGGGGATCTCAGGGAGGGGCTCAGCTCATTCCCCTTTCCCATGGACTGCTTTGCCCATAGCCCCACAGGTCCCAGGGAAGCTTGGACAGCCCATTCCCATGGACACCCCTGCCTAGCAGGAATGCCAAGGGCAGTGCCTGACTCAGCTGCTGCAAATTCCAGAGTCACCCTGAGAGCCCCAGGTAGCAGTGACAATATCAGGGGAGTGCAGAAACAAGAGAAGATGTTGTGGTGCTGTGCCTGAGAGGGCAGAGACAGCTGGGCACTCAGGACAGTGTTCCCGTGCCCAGCTGTGCCCGGTACCTCCCACACACCAACAGTGCCCTCCTGCCCCGGCAGTGCTCTGTTCAGCCCCCTCTGCTTCCCTGAGCATTTCCCTGGGCCTGGACATCCCCTCCTGAGAGGTGCCTTGTCCCTGCCAGCGCTCACAGAGCCCATCCCACCCTGTGTGCCCTCGGCCCGGCCCTACAGAAACCTGCCTGTGTGCAGGGCCCTGGCTGGGGCAGGCTCTGTGTGCAGCTGGGCAAGGGCAGCTCAGGAGAGCCCTGCTGGGCCCTGCAGAGGTGATGCTGCTGCTGTCCAGGGCTGAGGAGTGGCTGAAGGCCCTTTGGGAGGCTCCCAGCAGAGAGACTGACCACCCAAAGTCACAGTTCTGGAGTCTCTGTAAATGTTCAAGCATGACTTTGATGATCCTGTGTGTCCCTTTCAACTCAGAATGTTCTGTCATTCTGGGATTAAAATTGATTAAAATTCCTGTTCTGCTTCTCTCATCCCACTGTTGTCTATCACAAAAAGAGAAAAAACCCCTTGCAACAGTGTTAGAACAGTAAAGTAAAAACCAGACTGCGGCTTCCGGGGGTCACTTGCGGCTGTCCCCCGTCCCTCCCCGGCCCCCCGGGACCCCTCCGGCTCGCTGTCCCCTCAGGGGACCGGGGTTTGCCGCGGTCCCGCTGCACTGGGCTCACCAGGCAGCGGCTGGGTTTGCACGGTCCGAGCGGCGGTGCGCCTCGGTCGCCGCAAGGAGTCGAGATAAAGAGACGAAGAGAGGTCAGTTGTGTGCAGTCCAGAGAGATTGTATTGCCTGAACGGTTGCAGGGACAAAAGACCCTGGTGTTGCAGCATTTTTGAGAGAAAGAGGACATCAGTTATGAGATTTGAGCTACTCCAGTCTAGGCCTCAGATTTGGGCCTGGTGAGGCCTTCAAGCCTCTGACACAGTTAGAAATTCAGAGCTTGTGGCGCAGATAGAAATAGTCTTAAGGTGTGATGGGGACCACTGGGCTGTCTGGGTGTGAATTAGTATAGGTTTCATAGTGTAAGGTGTAGGCCGTTTTAAGGAAAAGGTAAACAATGTTAGCTTGCCAATCAGAGTGTCTTTGTTTTTGTAAACTGTGTAGAAGCTTATATAAACTACCATCTTATCTTGAATAAACGGAGAACGTTTGATTAACCACATTGGTTCAGATCTGCGTTTGTCTTGTCCAGCTTTCCATTTTCCTGAGATTCCCTGGCTTTTCCCTGGGCTACTGCCCAGATACAGTTTTATACAGCAAAGTTAAGAGATAAGGTCTAAACAATAGAGGCAGTGTCCATCATGGGCTCATCAGAACCACCCCAGGGGTCGGGTCCAATGGGAACTGCTCAGGGGTGGGGAAAAAGGGGTTTACAGTAAAATGCTGAAGCAAAACTTTCCCGAAACAATGGGGCATACATAAATGTATCTTTTCCTCAATTTCCCATTCCCAAGACCTTTCTAAAACCCTTTCTCCACACTACCGTGCCAGCGCGATAGCAACACCAGACCTTACTTGGAAGCTTCCAGGTGTCCCAGTGGGAATGGGGCACACTCAGCCCCTGATTTCAACAATTTATTAAGGTTGATTATTTAGGATATCTAAGAGGAACATCCAATAGGAGATTCAGTTTCCCCAGTTACACGCTCCTGGCTCAACCCGTTGGAGTAAGTCCAGGGCCTTCTTTGTCCCAGTTTTTGTTATCACTGCTCACATTCACTCACTCTGGCTGCTCTGCACAAGAGATAAGCACAGAATGTACTCACAGGGTCTGTGGGCATTGGGATGTTCCAGCTTTAGGAGATCACTGCAGGAGCTGCAGCTGCATTGTCCTGCAGCCAGAGGTTCCTGTGCCAAGGGCTGGCAGTGATTCTGCCCCAGGCACTTCTCAGCCCTTCCCAGCCCTGACTGATTGAAGCTCTCTGTGCCTCTGTGCTGTGCCCGGGCTGGCTGCAGGCAGTGCCCCAGCCCTGCTGGGCTGGGAGAAGAGCTGCTCAGCAAGAGAAATGTGCTTTTGAAGCTCTCCTTGGTTACCAGGATCACCCTCTGTGCCAGGAGCCCGGCCCAGCTCAGCAGCACAGACACAGCACAAGGACTTTAATGACCCTCTGGGGCTTTGTGCTCAGGCCCTGAACATCAGGCCCTGAGAGGGAGCTGCAGAAACCTCTCCAGAACTCCAAGTCAGAATCCAGCTCCAAAGTTTCTCTGACTTTCAATGGGTCCCACTGAGGGACACGACTGAGAAAGTGTCCCCAGGCCCCAGGCAGAGCAGAGAACTGGAGGCACTGATGACTGGTGGGGACAAAGAGAAGCCAAGTCTTGGTGCCCTGGGGCACAGCAGGGTCTGTGCCACCAAGAGCTGTCAGGAGACACCTTGTCCTGAGGCCATGGGGCCTCCTGGCACAGCCCCAGCCAGGCTGGGCACTGTCACCCCCTGGTCCTGCCCTCAGCATCCCCCCTAGCCCACATCCCAGTGGCCTCAAGGATCTGCTGGAAGGAGTCCCTGGGGAGCCTTGGCCAGGAATGGCCCTGGGGGCTCCTTCATGCTCCCAGGTACTGCAGGTTTTTCAAAGGACTTTGGTTTTGCTGTTGCCTTGGAGTCTCTGAGAGCTTTCTGCAATCATGGCCTCCAATTATCTACTTTAATTAGTCCCTGGAGAGGCTTTGTCAGGAGCAACACTCACTGGGGCTCATTAATGCTTCAAGGTACTTCAGTTCTTTTAAGGTACTTGGTGTTTCCCTTTTGATCCAGACTCTGTGAGAGGTTTGTGCAATCATGGCCCCAATTATCTGCATTAATGAGTCCCTAGAGAGCTTTGTACTGACACTCAGTGGAGCTCATTAATGCTTTGAGATACTCAGGGTTTTTAAGGTACTTTGGACTTTCCTTTCCACACTGAGAGGTCTTTGTGCCATTTTGAGTCTCTGAGAGGTTTTTGTGCCATCTCAGCCTCCCGTTCTCTCGTCCAAGGAGTCCATGAGGAGCCTGTGTTGGGGATGGACCTCAGTGGGACCCATTCATGCTTTGAGACTCCAACCACTTTGGGGCTTTCTTTTGACTTTGAGTCCTGGAAAGGTTTGTGCAATCTCCTCTCAGGCCCTGAGGTTTCAGGGCTCAGCTCCAAATGCACCACGGGGCTCATTAGGATCAAGCAAGTCCTGACAAACCATGGCTCTGCCGTGATTTCCCTCTTGTCTGAGGCAATTAATCAGGAAGTTTCTGTAGTGATTTTTATTCATAATTTTAAGATTTCTTGGCCAATGCATCAATTAGTGTGGTGGGTTCAGCGTTGGCTAATTACGAGTGCACTCACTAGAATATACTTACTCATTTCCTGCTCTGAGGTAGGATTAGGAGAAAGGAAAAGTTGGCTCAAAACTTTAAATGGGTGTAAAGAAAAGTTTATTAACAGTAACTAAAAGAAAGAGTAATAAGAATCAGACAAATTTTTCAGAACACTTCCTCTCTCCATACAACCTGATAATGTAAAGAGAAAAAACCTAGAATTTTCAGTCAGTTCACTACCTCTAGAATAGGCTTGCTTCAGTTAACTTAGCAGGAGAAGTTCCTCTTGTTAACGTTATTGACACTTCTCCACAAGAAAACAGTTATCTCATGGCTTTTCATTTCCACGAACAGCAGCTGCCCAGAAAAATCTGTAATTGTCAAGTCCCTCTCATTTTTTCACAGCTTTTCCCACAGCTGTGTTTATAGTCCATGTTAACTTATGGGGTATTAGTTTCAAGATCAGCTATTTAAGAGCAAATGTTTTCTTCATCTATGTCTGAAATCATCTTCATCTCTGGGAACAGAGGTCTTCCTCTTCTCTCCCTGGGGGCACAGGGTCTCATCACTCTTTTTTTTTCTTTTCAAACTTCTTATGGGATCACAGCTACTGCAACATTTGCTTACTTTAGCATGGAGGCCATTGCTGAAACAAGTCATCTCCCCATACTTTTCAATGCATTACAGGGAAAAAGAGAGTCTGATGTATCCACGACATGCTTCTCCATAGCTTTACCAGAGGATTTCAGCCCCAGGATCAAGGCATCTCCTCACCCCTCCTATGTGGGACTCAACAACCTCTTCACTGACCTCAGTGGGTTCATGTTGCTGCTCTGTGTGCCTGCCCTGTGTCCTTTTCTCTCACTGGAGGCAGGATGGCAGCACTGGCAGAGTCAATATCTGCCCGGGGCTGCAGATGGTTCCGTGAGCCCGGCCGGGCTCGGTCCTTGCGGCCGGAGCTGTTTTCCCATGGAGGTTTCTGCAGCGGCTGCGCTGGGGCTGTGTCAGGCTGGGCCGCGCTGGGGCAGGGCCAGGATCTCAGCAGCCAGGCCAGAGCCCAGCAGCAGCACGGCCGGGGCCGATGGCTTCTCCTCCCCTGCCCGCTGGCTGCGGGCGAAGCCCAAGGGCGGCAGAGCCTTGGCCGAGCCGGCCCGGCCCGGGGCTGCTCCTGGGGCCCGGCGGATCCCGGCTGGGCCCGGGCTGGCGGCGGGGCAGGGCTCGGCAGCGGCCAGATGTCAGCACCCGCAGCCACGGCCCGGCCTCGGCCCCGCGGCCTCCCCTGCCCTGCCCGGCAGCCGATGGGGCCTGGCGGCTCCCTGGGAAGGGGCCCGGCCCCACGGCAGGAGCCGCCCGGCCCCACGGCCGAGACGGGGCTGGGCCGGCCTTGGCACCTCTTTGGGGCCAGAAGGGAGAGAGACCCAGCCAGGCTTTCTCATCTTCAACTTGGGTCTGCACAGAGGCGTCTGCAGTTTGCTTAGTGGTTTAACAGACTGTCAATTCTCAAAGCTAATTACTGATTGGTTTTTTGTCAGACATGGCAGAAACTGCTAGCAGCTTCTCTCAGGACATCACTTCTGTGATGCAAAACCACCACAGCAGCACAGAGCACAGAGCTCCTTTGTCCATATACAGTGGTCATGTGCCCGAGGCCTCAGAACCCCTCCTTGGGAGATCTCTGGGCCCTCTCCAAAGTGTTTTCAAATCAAAACATTCAGCTCATAGTCTAAGAAAATCACCAGAGGATAGGGCCAGCCTGACCTGTCTGTCCCATCTACTTTTGTCTGGGAGCAAGTCTTGGATATACGGAATTTGGGAGGCCAAATTCTCATTTTGGCCATGGACCCTGGACATGAAGACCAATTCTTTTCCATAGGAATGAAGGAACAGAGCCCCAGTGCTTCAGGGGCAGATGAGAGGTGACCACCAGAGGCAAAGGCCAGCTAGAGCTGGCAGGTTATTTTCTGGGAGATACTCTTGCACACAGGAAAATTTTTAGGCAGAGTGTCAGTTTTGGCAATAGGCATCAGAAAAGGCGGAGATTTCTTTTCCACAGCAAGGAAAGCACAGAGCCCCTGTGCTCCAGGAGCCTTGATGGTACTGGCATATTTGGGCTGGAAGCAACCCTTGGGTACAGGGAAATTGGGAGGTGGAACCCCAGTTTTGGCCATTTCTGTGTAGATAAGAAGGAGGGCTCTTTTGCATAGGAAGGAAAACACAGAGCCTCAGTGTTTCAAACACAGATGAGATGCAGCCCCCAAGGGGCCAAGGGCAGCCAGACCTGACTCTCCTGGCTGATTTCACTTGGGAGCAATGCTCGGATGTATGGAGTTTTGGAGGTGGAATCCCAGTTTTGGCAATGACAGGATGAATGATTTTTTCCTATAGGAAAGAGAAGAGTAAAATCCAAGTGTTCTGGATGAGAGGTGATCACCCTTAGGCCAAGCCAGCCAGACCTGTCTCTCCTGGCACCTTTCATCTAGGGGCTATCCTTGGACATAGGGCATTTTGGAGGTGGAATCTCAGTTTTGGCTGTGGGTGCCTGGGCAGGAAGATGAATTCTTTTCATTAGGAAGGAAAGCACAGAGCCCCAGTGTTTCACAGGCAGATGAGTGCCAGCCCTCAGGAAGCCAAGGCCAGCCAGACTTGTCTCGCCTGGCAGCTTTTGTCTGGGAGCTATCCTTAGATATAGAGAATTTTGGAGGCAGATCCCCAATTTTGGCCATGGGTGCCTGGTTGAGATGGATGATTTTTTCTCATAAGAAAGAAAAGCACATGGTCCCATGTTTGAAAGGCAGATTTGAGGTGGCCCCTGGGTGGCCAAGGAAGCCAGACCTGTCTGTCCTGGCAGATTTCATCTGGAAACAATCCTTGCAATATAAGGACATTTGGAGAAGAAATCCCAGTTTTGGCCCTGGGCCCGTGGAGGAGGACATTTCTCTCTCATAGGAATGAAAGCCCAGAGCTCCAGTGCTTCAGGGGCAGATGAGAAGCAGCCCTCGACATGCCAAGGTCAGCCAGACCTGTCAGGTGGTCCCCAGGAGGCCCAGCCAGCCAGACCTGTCCATGTTCTCTTGGTTTCGTGGGACCCCACAGGGTCGCAATGGTCTCCTTGGTTCCATGAGGCTCCATAGTGTCACCGTGGTGTCCTTGGACCCACATTGTCACAACTGACCCACAGTTCCATGAGGTTCTGTAGTCCCACTGCAGCAGTCAGAGGCCCTGCAAGGCCTCCCTGGCAGTCACCTAAGATAAGAAATGCCTAAGTCACAGAGACTGGAGCATAGAAGCCCCTCTTCCACATTCAGACCCTTCTTATCTCTCTGTAAGGATATCGGTCATATTCTCCTCAAACCTGGCAATTGGACAATTTCCAACACCCCAGTACCCTATAAAAACACCCATTTCTGCCTAGTTTGGCAGAAGAACTGACACCGCATCCCTTCAGAGGAGCTGGCAATAAAGGACATCGCTGTGGAACCACATACAGCCTTCTCCTCTCTCTATCCCTGTGTGTCTGCCAGAGGCACTTGTGAGCACAGAGCGAAATCACTGAGAGCTGAACTCACAGAGCTGAAATCACTCCAGAGGTGCTCGCTAAGTTGCCTGTGGCTGGGAGCTGAGCCGAGGGACCCAGACAGGCTGAGCCTGACAGCGCAGCGCTATCCGGACACCCACGGCAGCGGCAGCCCGGGGGTCAGATGGACCCCTGGGACCCCGGGCAGCATTAACCAGGAGTGACTGGGATCACAGAGGAACCATAAAGGAAGTTACTGGAATAATACTGGGACTATCTGGGAGTGACTGGAACCATACTGGGAGTGACTGGAATCATATTGGGTGACTGGGAGTGACTGGGACCTTGCTGGGGGCAAATGGTACCGTAATGAGAGTGACTGGTTCATACTGGGATCATACTGGAAAGGACTGGAACCATACTGGGAGTGCCTGGAACTATTATAGGGGTGAATGGGAGCATCTGGGAACATGCTGGGATCATACTGGGATCACACTGGGAGTGACTGGGTACTGAGATCACACTGAGTGTAACTGGAAGTGACTGGGACTATACTGGGGGTGACTGGGAGCCACAGGGCCCATGCTGGGAGTGGCCTGGGGGGAGCTGGGGGAACGGGGGGAACTGGCCCAGCTGGGGCTCAAGGCTTTTCTCCCCCAGGGCTGCCCCAGGTCCTGCTGCCACCCCCAGCCCCACAGAGCAGAGGGACAGCGGAGAGCTGAGGGACAGACGACAGGGACAGGGCACAGGGACAGGGACAGGGCACAGCCAGGAAACACGGCCTGGCCGAGGGACACTGAGCCCCAGCACTTTGGGCTGTTGCCCTTGGGCTCCCAGCACAGGCCCAGGGGCAGAATCCCCTCCAGAAACTGCTGTTTGCTTTCAGCTCTGCTCTGGAACATTCCCCAGGAGCCCCTGCAGTGGCTGCAGCCCAGCCGGGTGCCCGGGACCACCAAAGCCGCTCCAGCAGTGCCCTCCTGCCCCGGGCAGGGCACGGAACACCCAAGGAAAGGCTCCTGCTGGGCTCAGGGCAGGGACAGGGCACTCCCCTGGTGCTGCCACGGGCACAGCAGAGCCGGCCTGGGCAAAGGATTGGGATCGATGTCCCATGGAATCCCAGCAGGGATTACTTCTCATTGCACTGCTCTCGTTCAGTTGTCATCAATTCAAATCATTTCCACATGGAATTCCCATGGCAGTGGGTTAGGGGGGAAATCCATCCATGGAATTCTCACCTGACTGGGATAAGAGTGAGATCTGGCCATGGAAATTTCATGGCAATTCCTGAACTCCCAAGTCCCCCATTCCTGAGTCCCCCATTCCCATAGGAATTGCCCTTCCCCTCCCACACCCACCTTTGTGCTCCAGAGCCCACCCGACCATATCTAATGTATTTTGGGGGCCTTTCCACACAGGTGTGTTCCAGGTAATGCTTCATCTGCTCCACCATGATCCCTTTGGATTCCCAGCACCTCTGGGATATCCAGATGGCACTATTGGGCACTGCAGAGCTCCTGGATCCCAGCTGGAAGGAGATGAAATCCCAGCCCTTGTAGCCATACCGGTGGGATCCATGGATGCTCCATTGGTCAGGAGGTCACAGCTGGAAACCCCCTGCACTGTGTGGAGACCTGGAAACGAGGAGAGAACGGACCCATGGATTCGTGTCCCAGCCCCAGGGATCCCCTTGGAGCTCCCTGGATTCCCATCCCAGCCCCACAGATCCCCTCCAGCCCCAGAGATCCCATCCCAGCCCCTCAGAGTCCTCCATTCCCACAGATCCCAGCCCAGCCCCTGGCTCCCCCCACTGCCCCTGCTCTGGTTGTACCGGCCCCGTCTCCAGGGCACTGTTGGCCACGGGCCGGTTCCCGTCCTTGAGCTGGGTCTGGCTGTCCCAATATCCCAGTTCTGGCTGTCCCAATATCCCAGCTATGGCTATTGCAATATCCCAGCTCTGGCTGTCCCAATATCCCAGCTCTGGCTATCCCAAAATCCCAGCTCTGGCCATCCCAATATCCCGGCTCTGGCTGTCCCAATATCCCAGCTCTGGCTATTGCAATATCCCAGCTCTGCCTATCCCAATATCCCAGCTATGGCTGTCCCATTATCCCAGCTCTGCCTATCCCAATATCCCAGCTCTGGCTATCCCAATATCCCAGCTCTAGCTGTCCCAATATCCCAGCTCTGGCTATCCCAATATCCCAGCTCTGGCTATCCCAATATCCCAGCTCTGGCTATTGCAATATCCCAGCTCTGGCTATCCCAATATCCCAGCTCTGGCTATTGCAATATCCCGGCTCCTGCTATCCCAATATCCCAGCTCTGGCTATCCCAATATCCCAGCTCTGGCTATCCCAATATCCCAGCTCAGCTCCCGCCCCCATCCCCGGTGTCTGTGCCTCCATCCAGCCCCGCTCGCTGCTGCAGCGCTCACAGGGGGTCCCGTCCACGTCCCCCACAATCAAGGACTGGGGGACCCCCGGGCCGGGCTCCGACAGCGCCACTTCCAGGAACTGCAGGGAGTGGAAAACTAGGGGGACATGGAGATTTGGGGGAGCTGAGGGGGCTGAAAGTGAGAGTTTGGGGATCCAGGGGGGTCCACAGGCCGAGGAAAGGTGGGGCATTAAGAGGAGGCAGAGCTGGGAAGGAGGTTCATGGGCTCAGAGCCAAGAAAAGGGGGTGCAGGGACTGGGAGACCTGGGATGGGGTGTCCAGGGAATCCTGTGCCCAGGAAAGGGGGTGCCAGGGCTCCTGAGTGTGAGGAAAGGAGGGGCTGGGGGCTGGGAAAGGCAGGAATGGGGATCCAAGGTGTTCCAGGTGTCCCAGGTTCAGGCACACAGCAAGTGTGGAGGCTGGGAGCCGTGGGATGGCCGGGAAAAGGGGAGCAGGGGGTCCTGATGTCCGGAAATGGGGGATTCAGGGGGGTCCCTGTGCAGGATAAGGGTGATGTAGTCAATCTGCCAGGCCTCCCCACACTTGTACTTGGACCACCGCCCACCATACCAGAGGGGCTTCACCAGCTTGGCCTGTTTGATGGTAGCACAGGTCTCAGTCATGGATCACCTGAGAAACACTGTCCATGGTTAGATCCACCCCTCAGTCTCATGCCCCCTTATAGGTGGCATCTCTACCCTGATGGCCTGAGGCATCATGGGCCCATGGTGCTAGGAACAACCCCCACTTGTGTTCCAAATCAAGGTCTATCTTTGATACCCCTATCTTCGCAGCCTGATCTACCTGCTGATTGTTTTGCTGCTCTTCATTAGCTCTACTTCTGGGGACATGGGCATCTACGTGGCAAACCTTCACAGGTAACTTCTCTACCCAGGTACTCATATCTTTCCACTCTTCAGCAGCCCAAATTGGTTTTCCTCTACGCTGCCAGTGAGCCTCTTTCCACCTCTCTAGCCACCCCCACACAGCACTGGCTACCATCCATGAATCAGTGTAGAGGTAGAGTGTTGGCCACTTCTCCCTTTCTGCAATGTCTAGGGCCAGTTGAACGGCTTTGAGTTCAGCAAGCTGGCTTGATCCACCTTCTCCCTCAGTGGCCTCTGCAACCCATGGTGTGGGACTCCATACAGCTGCTTTCCACTTCTGATTAATCCCTACGATGTGACAAGAACCGTCAGTGAATAGAGCCTAACATGTTTCCTCTGCTGGCAGTTGGTTATATGGTGGAGCTTCTTCAGCCTATGTCACTGGTTCTTCTTCTTCATCTGTGACACCAAAACTTTCACCTTCGGGCCAATTTGTAATTACTTCCAAAATCCCAGGGCAATTCAGTTTACCAATATGGGTGTGTTGTGTGACGAGAGCAATCCACTTGCTCCATGTAGCTCTGGTTGCATGGTGGGTGGAGGGAACCTTTGCTTTGAACATCCAGCCCAGTACTGGTAGTTGGGGTGCCAGGAGGAGTTGTGCTTCTGTACCAATCACCTCTGAGGTGGCCTGGACTCCCTCGTAGGTGGTCAAGATTTCCTTCTCTGTTGGGGTGTAGTTGGCTTCAGACCCTCTGTAGCTCTGACTCCAAAATCCCAGAGGTTGGCCTGGAGTCACATCAAGCACATTCTGCCAAAGGCTTCAGGACAGACCATGGTGCCTGGCTGCAGAGTAGAGCACGTTCTTCACATCTGGTCCTGTCCTGACTGGGCCAAGAGCTACTGCATGAGCAATTTCCTGCTTTATCTGGGTGAAAGCTTTCTGCTGTACAGGCCCCAGTGGAAATCGTTTTTCTTGTGGGTGACCAGGTAGAGAGGGCTCACAATCTGGCTGTACTTGGGAATGTGCATTCTCCAAAAACCTGTAGCATCCAGGAAAGCTTCTGTTTCCTTCTTGCTGGTCAGTGGAGACATCACATTGATCTTGTTGATGACTGTTGGGGTGTGTTTTTAGTTCCCCCCTATTATGGTTTCTTCCTCTCCCCCTCTTTATGTTACATGATCTGTCCCTCCTTCTCCTCCTCCCCCTTTCGCCTGTCAGTCTTCTCTTGCCCCATAACTTTCCGCTGAGTCATTCCCCTGACCCCACCCCGGGGCCTGTCTGTCACCCTGAGGCCTCTCCCTTCTATCCAGAACCTTCCAGCCAGGGCCTCAGGGGACAGGCTGATCCCCGGGGACCCCTCCTTCCCTCTCACCTTATTGGATCCCTCCCTTGATTGTCATTCCCTTCACCACTCCCCGGTTTTTCCCCATTGGCCCATGGTTGTTCCCTCCCCATGTCGACACCCCCTGTTATAATCCCTTGCTGGCTGTAACCCTCTGCCTTTTGGGGCATACCCTATTCATGCTAAGGTGGGTCTCGTCGACCACCAATAAACTTGGAGTTGTGGTACCCCCTTAAGGACGACTCCCGCGTCTTTGGCCTCGTCGCAGAGGGTCCCTCTCAGGTCTGGTGCAGCAGGACTCACAGGTCACAACCCTCGCCCGCGGTGGCCATAGGGGGTGGCCTTCGTTGTCCAGTGTGCCTAACATCGGGCTAGTTGCTGACCACCAGAGGCACCGCGACAGATGACCGCAGTGGGAATCTGACCCCATCCATCTTGCAACTTTACTCCCAGGAATTGGATCTCTTGGGCAGGTCCCTTTGACTTTGCTCTTCTTGATGGCAAAGCTGGCTTCCAGCAGAATCTGAATGATCCTCTTTCCTTTCTCAAATACTTCCATTGCCGTGTTCCCCCACACAATGATGCCATTGATGTACTGCAGGTGCTCTGAAGCGTCACCCTTTTCCAGTGCAGCCTGGACCAGTCCATGGCAGATGGTGGGGCTGTGCTTCCACCCTGGGGCAGTCGGTTCCAGGTGTACTGCACGCCCCTGCAGGTAAAAGCAAACTGAGGCCTGCCTTTTGCTGCCAGAGGAATGGAGAAAAACACATTGGCAATGTCAATAGTGGCGTACCACTTTGCTGCCCTGGACTCCAGCTCATGCTGGAGTTCCAGCATGTCCAGCACAGCAGCTCTCAGCAGTGGAGTCACTTCATTCAAGTCCACAGTCAATGTCCATTGTCTGTCAGACAAGTGGGGCTCGCACAGGCCAAGTGTGGCTGTTGAAGGGTGAGTGGGCCTTACTGACCACCCCTTGGCTCTCCAGCTCACGGATCATTCTGTGGATGGGGATCACAGCACCTTGATTTGTCTGATACTGCCGGTAGTGCACTGTCGAAGTGGGAATTGGTACTTGTTGCTCTTCCACCCTCAGGAGTCCTCCTGGAGATGGGTTTTCTGATAATCCAGGCAAGGTGTTCAATTGCTTAATGTCCTCTGCCTCTGCAGCAGCTATGCCAAAAGCCCACCTGAGTCCCTTTGGGTCTCTGTAACAGCCGTTCTGGAGGAAGTCTATGCCCAGAATACACGGGGCCTCTGGGACGGTCACAATGGATGTTTCTGCCGCTCCTTCCCAGTCAGGCTCACCTCGGCTCCCACCAGGGCCAATTGCTGTGATCCCCCTGTCACCCAAGCAATGGAAACAGGTTCTGCCCCCACATGTCCTGATGGCATTAGGGTACACTGCACACCAGTATCAGCTAAGGCTTCATAGTTCTGTGGCTCTGATGTGCCAGGCCATCGGATCCACACCATCCAGAAGATCCGGTTTCCCCGTGCCTCTCCCTGGCTAGAGGCAGAGCCCCTCTAACCCTGGTTATTATTTCTTTCCTGGGCATACATGGTAGAGGTACCTTCAAGGGGATCTGGCACGTCATACCCGGGAGCTTGGTCATGTGAGGCTGAGGCTACCTTCCCTTTACTGGAATTCCCTTGGTTAGTATTTCCCTCCTTGAGTGGATGTGACCACGCTGCCAGGACAGAAGTGGGTTTCCCATCCCACCTTCCTATGTCTTCCCCATGGTCACACAGAAAGAATCACAGGCCAGCCCGTGGCCTGTACCCTCTCTCTCTAGCTGGAGGATGTTGGGCTCTAACTTCGGGGCCTGTGACTCGCATGGGTGCTGCACTGATCTTCCTCACTGTCCTGGTTCAGGGCAAATTTGGGAAAGAACGTCCAAAGGGGTTTCTCTAGGAAACAGCTTCAATCAGCCCCTCCCCGCAACTGATTCAGGAAAAAAATACCCCTTTGGTGGAAAATGGAAAAAACTCTTTATTAAGCAAGAAAACCTAAAGAATATTAAACAATAAAAATTCTTGCTGCTCCAAATGAGAGATAAACTCAGAAAGTCCCCTCCCCCGGCTGCAGTTCGGCTCACTCAGTCTCTTATCGGTCCCTCCGGCACTGGAAATGCTGCGGCCCAGGCCAGGCCTGGTGGGCCACAGGTGTGAGCTGCCAGTGCTCTTCTGGGTGCTCAGTCCAGAGCAGGTTTGAGCAGGTCTGAAGAAAAGGAAAAGCCACAGTCCAGGGAACTTCTTCGCCTCAGCTAGCTAAAACTAACTAAAAGCAAAGCACAGCTCTGAGGGTAAGTGAGCCGAGGCAGGGTATTTTCCTGGCGGGTGGGTTTAGTCTCCACAAACTGGTGGCCAAGCTTGCGGAGACCACAGGGTACCCTCCTGATCCAAGGGGATCTTCACCATCACTCCCTTGGATCCTCACTCTTCCCCAAAAGGTTGGGGCATCCCCTGAGGGTAGTATCCACTTACCAGGAGGTGCTTTTCTAGTCTCTCTCTTACCCAAAGCTGGGCTCTCCCCCAAAGGCTGGGGTATCCCATGAGGGCTGAGAGAGTAGAAAAGACAAGAATAGGGCAGAAATTTTCCATGAAACGATGGCACGTTTATAAGAATAGGGGGGAATCTAATATTATGCAAGAAGCCCCTGAAACCCATGCACCTCGTTGAAATTTAGCTGCGTTTGGCTCCTCCCCTGTAAGTTCCCCTGTGGCTTCTGTGAAGCTCCCTGTACCCTCTGTCCCTCGGTCTTCCCAAAACCCTACCCTATCCTCCCTTGGGGATGGTGTTGGCCACAGCACCCCAAGCACCCCGCTGGACACTGTTCGGATCTCTTGAGGGAACTGCAGTGCACTCGGCACTCCTTTCCAAGGTGGTGATGGCCACACCGCTTGGAACACCCTTTCCTGCCTGGACCCTTCTTCTCCGGCCCCAAGTTTCCCGCCAGCCCCACCCCTTCCGCAGAGGCCCCTGCACGAATCGCGTGTGGGGCCAGTGCCCTTTGTTGGAAGGTGGGGTTGGACCATCCCCCATTCCTTATTCCGGCTCCTGCTCTGGGGGGAGGATCGCCTATGGGGCCTCCCGTCAGGGGACCCTCCTTCTTGGGAGATCACCCTCTTTTATGGATGGACCTCCTTCGGAGGAAGGTGGAGCTGGAAACCCAGACCTGGAATCCTCCATTTTGTCTCTCCCTAGGATGGCGGCGCCCAGGTTCGTCCCCTTATCGACACCCCATAACACTTGTGGCAGTCGCCAAAGTAATCATATTTCTTCCTATGAACTGAACCAATTATGAATTCAATTTGCATTTAATTTTTGGAAGAATCTCCCCAAGGCCCTTGACCCTTCGAAGCCTTTGTGGAAACCGTTCAAGATCATTAACCTACAAGCTTCCACAGTTGAGATAAATTAAAAACGGAACCAAAAAGAACAATTTAAAATATGTTCTAAGAATAGAAAAAAGACACGTGAGGCAAGTGTTTGCCCATCAAAGTCAAAAATTTGTTTCACCTGTAAAAAGAAAGATCACATAAGAAAAAACTGTCCACAGTTAAAAAAAACAACCTACCACATTCATAATGAAAATAAAAATAAACAGTTGAATGAATATAAGAACAAAATTATTCCAGAGTGACTGCCCAAGTTGCCCATCCATTTCCTTAATTATGCCCTATCAAATGTTCCTTTTAATTTCAATATTGTTTTAAAGTTTTCACAGTACGCTTTGGGAAAAGAGTTCATTAATTTACCTTTAGACCTTCTTTAAACTTCATTCTCTTTGTTGATTTTTGTTTGACCATTTCCCCACATTCCCAACTAAATTTCTTGACTAAAAAATTGTTCATTATATTCTTGATACTTTAAAATAATCTTCTTGTTAAGTTATATATTTACAGAGAAAGGAATCATTCTGTCCAGTTAATACCCACAGTAGCATAAAATAAAATGAGCAAGACCACATCTCCATTCACTGATCACATCCTACTGGAGAAGGGATCTCCAAAATGACTTTCAAACCCCAGAAAGCCAGAACCTGCAGATTCCTCGGTGGTTCATGCTTCAAGCCCAGTCTTACTTCAAGATAATTCCACTGCAATTCCTACTCCCAAGCTGATTCCGTATAAAATAAATTTTTACATTTTATATTAAGTTTCTTATGCGAAGAAGATTCTTACCCCATGCATTATGGTCATGAATAGTTCATTTTTTCCTGATAATTTTTGAATTCTTTTCTGCTGCTGTAATAATTTGTCATATGGTAAAATCTGTTATATGATAGATTATGTATATGATATGCTACGTAATAGATTCATTAAATTGTTTTGAACCCCAGAACTCTCCTCCCTTTTGTAAAAAGAAACAGGGAGATATTGTGGTGTGTTTTGCTATGAATCCATGTTTGCCCCCTGTTCCCTCGCCTAATCCACTCCCTGTCCCTGTTGCCAATTTTCCCAAGCTCTTCCCTAAGCTCCTCCCTTCCAAGCTGTCCATTCTCCCTATCCCTACCCCTTTCTCCAGAGAGTTCAGTGTCTGTCTTGCTGCCCTCGATACCCCACTCCTTACTTTGTATTATTCCCCTCCCCTGTTTTCCCTGATAGGCTCATAAGCTATTTGCCCCACCTTATATTCCTCCCTTACCATATCCTCACTGGTTCACTTTCCTACACCCGCCTCCTGAGCTGCTGTATAAAAACTTCTGTTCACCCCCGCCCCCCAGTCTTGCTGGGGAGCCCAGGAATAAATCCATCTTGTTCTACACCCAGACCCGTGTCATCGCTGTCTGTCCCTGCGCCAGACCTGCCGATAACTGGGAATTGCAGAGCTCGCAGGGGGACAGTCACGCCTGTGCCACAGCCGTCCAGCACGCCCCGCACACGCGCGCTGCAACACTCCTGGTTAGGTGGAGAAGTCCGAGCTGAGCCCAAAGGTGCAGATGGAACAGCCGTGCACAGGAAGGCTCGGTGGGAAGGATGATCCAGGACCCGTAGGCCTGGCAGCCTGAGCTCGCTCCAGGGGAAGGCCTCGGAGCAGATCCTCCTGAGTGCCATCCCATGGCACGTGCAGGGAACCCGGGCATCTGCTGGAGGGTGGGAAAGCTCTGCAGAGGGACGGGGGCAGCTGGGGCCCCTGACGGGGTGTTGAGGGCTTCTGTGCCGGAGACTGGGGGTGTTGGTGTTGGTGGGGTGTTGGGGAAGGAGTTGTCTGGAAGGTGAGCGGTTTAGGTTGGAATTTGAGTCACTTTGAAGGCAGCATCTCTGGTTTGGCACAGCTTTGGTTACGGAGGGCAGAAAGAATATTTGTGATTTTTCCTCTTCATGGTCCTGATTCTCCTGCAAGGAACAAGAGGGGAGAGCTGTACTTTACTGGACAATTCGATATCTCTGCCAGGGGGAGGATTAGCCTTTTTTCCTTCTACTCATTTGTTTAGGCTACTTTTGTAACACTGAGTGGACTTTCATTTCTTGAGATCTTTTATTCCTTAAGATAATTAGGATATTATCATCCCTTCATAGAAAACCATTTGCAAACCAAAGAATGGCCCTTGGTTTTGCCCTTGTTTTGTGTAGTGCTATGTTCTGTAAAGTGACCCTCAATGGATGAGATTAATGCAAATGAGTTGCTGCTTTGAGATGGGAAGCAAAATTCCAAATCTTCTTTTCCTCAGGCTATCCCAATTAATTTGGGAAGTTTGCAGTGTTTTGGAACTACTTGAGTTGAGCAATGGGAAGTACAGCTTTCCTGAACTGAGGAGTTTTACTTGCCACATTCTTCTGTGCCTTTGCTGCTAAAGTGTTTTTGTGCTGAAGGCAATAACTTCAATGAGTAAATAATTTCAGCATGGAGTAGGAGCTTCTGACAGAGACCAAGCGTTGCCAGCAGTTGCTCCAGGTGCTCCTGCCAACAGCCCCTGCAGGCAGGAGCACAGCCCCCCAGTGCACGTGGGTTTGGCACAGAAGCCCCCCAGGGGCACAGGTCTCTGGGGCAGAAGACAGGGCACCAGCGCTGCCAGGGCTCGGGGGGTGGCAGGTCTGCTTGGGCAGGGACTCTGCCTCACCTGCTGGTGTCAGCGCTCCCTGGGCCCCAGGGCTCAGAGCAGCATTCGTGCCCTGACCCACACATTCCTTGTGCGTGCCACACCTGCGGGTTTAGGATGGCCACCAGCTGGGACATGTCTCAAGGAGGCAGTGCCAGCTTCTGTGGAAGGCCCTGTGCACTTCCCAGCTGCGGGGGCTCCTGCTGCCCTGAGCCCGCAGAGCAGGGCAGCGTTTGCTGATGGTTTGAGCCGTTCCTAAAGACTCTGTCAGCCTGTCTTGGACACTTGGGGTGAGGGATTCCTTCTAACCTGGCCATCTTGGGTGGGCTGGAGGCGGCCATAGCGCAGGGGGCAGTGTGTGCAGGGGCCCTTTGTGACATGCTGCAGCATGGTCACCATGGCATGGAACAGCGTGTCAAAGGACCCTTTGTGACACGTGGTGACATAGGAGCTGGCGGTGACAAGGCCATGCCACAGTGCTCCAAGCACTTGACAGAACAGGACAGGACAGAGCAGTGCTGTGAGGGTCCCCCACACAGCGCACTCCTTCGTGTCTGACCTGGAGTTTTTCGAGGTGTTATTACTGCAGCTGACCTCAAGAACTTGCTGACCCGTGGCCTTCCCGAGGGTTCTCTCCTGCAAGTAGCCACAAATCCAGCCACTGACATGGAGCAGAGACCCCCAAGAGTGCCCAAGCTGGCCTGGGTGGAGGAAGAGGAAGAAGGCCCTGGAGCTGCCCCTGCACAGGAGACTGAAGAAGTGGTGCCATTCAAGCAGCTGCAGGAGGGTGAGTGGCAGAGCTGGGCTGCTGGGCTAAAGGGTTGGTGGCTGCAGCCAGCTTGGCCCTGCCCCATCCCATCCCATCCCATCCCATCCCATCCCATCCCATCCCGTCCCATCCCATCCCATCCCATCCCTTGGGGACATGCCCATGGACAGGATGGAATAGGGGCCGGGCAGACACCCCACAGCCCTGCTCCATGCCCTGGGGCGTCGCAGGGCTGTCCCTGCCTGGGCAGTGCAGGGCTGGGCTGTGTTCTCCGGCCTCTCCCGCAGCCCCTCAGCTCGGGCTGCGCTCGCTCTTTGCCAGGTGCAGCCGTGGAGCGCACACAAGAGCAGAAACGCACCCGTGGCCGCTTCCGCAGAACAGCGCAGGTACCTGCAGCCATCCCCACCTGGGCTGGGCCTGCTGGCACTGCTCAGCCAAGCACCATGCTTGGAGAATTCCATGGAACATCCCTGGCTTCCTGCCCTTCTCCTACAGCTGGTTTGCAAATTCATGAAGAGGATCCGGGAGGAAGAGACCACCATGGGCACAGGGCCCAGAGCATATTCGCACATCTTCAAAACCCAGACCTGTGCTGCCCTGGCTGATATGCTGGTAGAGGAGGGGTTTTCCAATCCAAAGCAAGTAAGCAGCCTGTGGCCAGGCTTTGAGCCTCCCAGCAATTGCTTGGCCTCCCAAGGCACGTCTGCTGCTCCCTGGAAGCCTTTGAGGCCATGGCAGTGTGGTGGCAAGGGAAGCACTTCTCTGGGGCAGCTGGGCACATTCCTCCCTCTGGCAGCTTTCCAAGTGTCCTCGTGCCTTCTCCAGGTGCCCGCCATGGTGAGGTACATCCACCAGTGGCTCGAGGCCAACCAGTTTGCTGAGCACAGGCTGAACAGGACCCTGCTGGATCTCACTGAAGAACGGCCCGCTGACGTAGTCATGACGCTCCTGCGTGTGGCCCCATTGTGTGACAGGTATGGGGCCCACCTGCCCAGAGGGCTCAGGGCTCCCCAGCCCATCAGCCTGTACAGCCTGTCCCAGGTGTCTGACCAACAGAGAGTCCCAGGGCCCTCTGGCTGCTCCCTTTGCCAGCCCTGGCACGTCAGCCCCCGAGCCTGCTGCTCCCTCGCTGCCCCTCAGGGGCCCGTCCCTACAGGGCTGGGCTGCCTGAGTGCTACTGGTGAGGGGCAGTGGGCAGAGGCAGGGCTGGCAGCCAGCTCAGGTCCCCACTGCTGCCCAGGCCACGGTGCTGTGTCTCAGACCCCCCTGAGACAGAGCTCTGACCCCACAGAGCTGCTTTGACCATGTGGAAGAGCATCATGTGTTCGCCCAGGACTGCAGAGCCGGCCATGCTCGTACTCCTCGATGTGCTGGGCAGCTGGCCAGAGCACAGCACGTGCACCTCCGATGGGGACAAAACGGGTGTCTTTGTCCTGGCTGTGAGTTTCTGCAACTGGCCTTTGCTGGCCCAAGGCCACCTCTCCAGCAGCTCTCCATCCTCCCTCCCTCACGGCGTCTCCCTGCCTCAGGCGCTGGGCTGAAACCTGGCCTCGGGGCAGCTTCAGGGCCACCAGGCCCGGTGCTCCCCTGTGGCTCTCCAGGCCTCTCCCTCCCGTTCTCGGGCCCTGCCACACGAACACCTCGGCACTGAGCGCTGTCTCGGGCTGCTCTGTCCTTTGCAGGCAACTGTGCTGATGTGGAAGATCCTCCAGCTGCCCTGTGTCCCACATATGGTGACTGTGTATCTCCCCCACCTATTGGTGCATCTGCTCTTCCAAGTGCTCTTCAGCACTCTGGATGTGCCAGAGGAGGTCAATACCTTCTGGAAGGGATGCCAGCAGCAATATGGCCTTGACACCAGCCCCAACAGGTGCTCCATGCCAGTCCTCCTGTCCTTGCCACATCCCTGGGCAGGAGCCAGTGCTCCCAGCGTGACCCGGGCTTTGCTCTGCCCACAGGTTTGCAGTGCAGACCCTGAAGTCCCTGCTCTGCCAAATGCAGCACGAGGATGTGGTGGTGGCAATGGAACGCAAGTGTGGCTGGGACAAGCTGCTGTGTGCTGACACCTACCACCATGCCGTGGGTCTGCTGGCCAAGTGAGACCCCCCTTCTCCCCGCTGCCTCTGACATTTGTGCTCTGTGCCTGGGGTGCCCCATACAGTGCCTGTGGTCACGGGTCAGAGGAACTTGTCACCTAGGGACAGCCAAGCAGACTGGAAAAGGCTGGGAAAGGAGGGTTCCCACAAGGAGCCACCTCCCAAATAGCCCAGGGGCCCTTGCAGGATGCTGGGGAAAGACCAGACCTCTGTGAGTCAGTCCTGGGAGAGGTTTGTCCCCCTGGCCCACAGTCTTGGTTACTTTGTCTCCTGCCAGGGAGATGTCCTGTGTCTCCATCCCCTTGTGCTCCCGGATCGCTCGCTACCTGCTCCGGCTGCTCAGCACACAGGAGCCACGCTGGGAGCTGCCCTCCCTGGTGTTCTTTGTGGAGGTGAGCCTGAAGGCCAGCACTGCCTCACTCAGCTGCCTCCCAGCTCTCTGCCCTCTCGTAGCCACAGCTGCCTGGGACGGAGCCCGTGCCCTGTGCTGCTGCCTGGGCTCAGCCCTGTGCGGTTCTGGGCTCCTGCTGGCTGGTCCCCTGTCACTGCCCTGTGCCTTTCAGGTCCTCAAGTGCCTGGACATGACTGAACGCGGTGCTGACAGAGTCCTGCAAATCTTGTCACGGCACCTGCAGAGCGGGTGCAGAGAGAAGTGTCACCTGGTGCTCAGGGCCCTTCTTGATCTCATCAACAATCCCTTGATGGTGAGAAGGGGGCAAGGGCTGAGGCTGTGCTCGGGAATGCAGTCACTTGGGCTTGGCTGGGCTTTGGGCACTGGGCCAGCTGCTCCCAGCTCTCCTGCCTCCTGCTTCAGCTGCCCAAGTGCTTCAGAACAGCCCTTTGGCCTCTAGGCCCTGCGGCAGCAGGATGGCGTTTCACAAACTTGTGTTCTGCACAGAGCAAAAAAATGTGGAGCCTGACTGAAAGTCTTGTGGAGCTCCTCTGGGACGCAGATGGAGAGATAGTTAGCATGACAGCCATGCTCCTCAACTTTATCATCTTGGAAAAGGACATGCTGATACCCAGCTCTATCGCACTGCAGCTGGTTGAGGCTCTCCTGCCACTCCTTGACCACGTAAGGCTCACTGCCCCCAGCCATGGCCACTGGCTGCTGCTTGGACAATTTGTGCCCTGCGGATTTGCAGGCCTGCACCAAGCTGAGCTCCATGCACCCGATGCTGAGGTCTGTTTTTCTTCCCTTCATACAGGACAATAGCCAAGTGCAGCTGCTCTCCATAGTGCTCCTTGGAACATTGGTGACTCTTCCACAAGAAAAGGAAAAAGAGGCCCTGAAGAGACACGTGCACCAGAGCCTGCTGCCACTCTTCTTCCACTGCCATGATGAGAATCAGCGAGTGGCACAGGTGAGGACTCGTGGGCTACTGCTGTTCCCCTGGGAGGGGGCTGGGCTGCCTCCTGCCCTGGCGCCTCGTGGGCTGCAGCCTCCTCCAGGCCCTGGCACAGGGACGCAGGTCCTGCGCCCTGGGCTGTGGGGCCATCTCCACATCTCTGCTGCTCTCCAGGCTTCTCAGGAAACGCTTCTGTGTGCGGCCGAGTTCCTGAAGAGGACGGAACTTGAAAAGCTGGTGAAGAGCAAGAAGCTGTGGAAGTTCACAGAGTGGCTGGTAAGGAGGGCCGGGAAGCCGCAGCCCCAGCCTGGAGAAGCCCCCTGAGCGCGGTGCTCGGTGTGCAGGCTGGCAGCTGTGCCCCTGCCCGCTGCTGCAGCCCGAGGCCGTGCCGGCTCCTGCGGCCCGAGCCGGGTGCCGATGGAGCCCCGGCCCGGCGGGGCTGCGGGGCGGCACCGCGGCTCCCCGGGCAGCAGCCGGCCCTCTGCCCCCTCCAGAGCCCGGCGCCGGCGGCTGCTGGCCGCGCCTCAGGGCTGTGCGGGCAGGGGAGGCCGGGGCTGGCGCGGAGAGCGCCCGGCCCAGGGGCTGAGCCCGCGCCAACCCTTCCCTGCTGCCACTCTCTGCAGCTGGCAGAGGACAGCAGCAGAGTGGCCGAGCACCTGCGCCGGGCCCTGCCCTACCTGCAGAACCTACAGCAGCCCCTGCGAGAGGCGGCCGTCAGGTTCATGGGTGAGCCAGGAGCCCGAGCTCCCTCCCCGCCCCGCCGCAGCTCGGCCCCAGCCCCGGGCCGGTGCCGCGGAGCCCCGCCTGCCCTGGGCGCTGCTGCCGCCCTCTCCAGCCGTGCCCTGGGGCGGCAGCGAGCGGCGAGGGCCCGGCCCGAGCCCTGCCGGGCCAGGAGGCCGTGTGGGCACAGGGCTGGCAGCGCCCAGGGCAGGGAGCTGTGCCGCTGGGCCTGACAGGCTCTGTGTTCCCAGGGACGGCCGGGCAGTACCTGAGGGGGAGGACCAAAGAGCTCCAGCTCATCTCTGAGGGTGAGTGAGGGCAGCGGGCTGCCAGCGGGGGCTGGCGGGGGAGCTGGGAGCCCTGCCCCGGCTGCGGAGGGCTCTGCTCCCTGTGCGGACCAGGGCCGGCGTGGGCAGAGCACACAGAGGTTTCAGGGCACCTGGGGGATTCGTGGCCAGCAGCTTCGGGCTGATCCAGCTGGTCCCTGCTCCTTGCTGTCCATGGCCAGAACCGCCTGGGATGGCCCTGGCACAGAGTCTCCTCAGGTCCCCTCAGATGTGGGAACTGACCATGGCTCTGTTCCTCTCTCTTTCAGCCCTTGAAGGCATGGCCAATGACATCAGTGTCGCCGTCGGAAGCCTGGCAATTCAAACATTGTACGTCCTCCAGGGAACAGAGAGAGCTCCACATTCCATCTCTGGCAACCTGCATGATCGGCTCTGCAGGGCATGGAGGAGACGGCCTCGTCTGTCGGGGCTCGGCTGGCTGCGCTGCTGGAGCTCTGCAGAGAGCTGATCCCAGAGGCTCTGTCTGCTGGGGCCACCTGAGCCAGCTGGAATGTTTAATTTCTTCAAGATTGTTCTTTCCTTTTTTTTGTTTTTCTTTAGCATATAAATATAGGATGTGTTGTAATAGACAGACTCCCAGGATCTTTCATTTGCTGCCCTGTCTCTTCAGGGCCATGGGGAAGAGGGAGAAAAAGGTTCCTGGGCTCAGCAAGCTGCCCAGGCATGCAGGGTTTTAGAAAAAATGGCCAGAAGCCCCTTGGCCTTTGGTGGTTCTGCTGAAGCCTTTGTGCTGCTGACAGAGCAGATGGGCAGGGGCTGGAGCTGTGGGGATCTCTGTGAGACCGGTGCCTGGAGATGGCCACAAGCCCTGTCCCAGGCAGGAAGCGCCATCTGTGTCCTCCTGCCCGTGTGTTGCTGGCTGGATTGCTGAGGGCTCCCAGGTGCCTCTTGATGGGGCTCCTCTGGAGCTCCTGTGGGGCTGCGGCGCTGCTGCCGGGCAGGTTGGCCGGGCTGGGGGAGACCATGAGGGGACGGGGCCACAAAAGGATGAGGGGCTGCAGAAGCCCTGACAGGACAAGGCAGTGGGAAGGCACTGGGGGGACGTGTGAGGGAGTGGGTAACGCTGGCTCAGGGAGGAAAGTGGGTTGGAGCCAAAGAGACCACTCACCCCGATGTTCGTGTGGCAAACAGAGCACGTTTATTCTCAAGCCCTTCCTTCTAAGGGCCTTTGAAAAACACAGTCTGGATGATTTCACTGGTTTCCCAGCTTCAGGGGCTGCAGTGGGAGCCCAGCTGGGCTCTGCCCTGGGGCTATCCTGCAGGGACAGCTGCAAACAAGGAGCATTCCCTGCCACAAAGAGCCAAGCCAGGGCTGCAGGGCAGCTGCTCCAGCCCCGACTGCACTGCTGAGTGCTGTGCTCTGGGGCTGGGGCTCCCCGCACAGGGGACTGCACTGGTGTGCCAGAGGAGACAGAGAAGCTGCAGCTTCAGCCTAACCGAGGTGGGTGCGTGGGCTGGGAAGAGTGGGGAGGCTCAAGGGGATTCACAGAGCTCATCCTGCTGCAAGGACGAGGAAAATGGAGTGGGAACTCAGCAGTGAGGAGAGCTGGGGGCTGGAGAGCAGCTCTGAATGACACTAAAATCCCACAGGACCTCTGAGACATTGCTGCTCCTCAGCCAGTGACAGGATGAGTCCCTAAGCCTGGGGCTCGGCCTTCCTCATGGTGAGGGGCACCAAGGAAGGCAACAGTGTGATGGAGACTGGAATGGGCTGGGAGCTCACTGGGGGAAAATAGGGAGCAGTTGGGGAGTAAAAGGCAGGTGGGGGAGAGAACTGGTCAGAGAAGGGCTGAGCTACAGCTTGAGCAAGCTGCAAAATGTCATTTGAGGTCATCCCAGATTGATTTAATTTCAGAAGTTATTGAACAAGTTTATTTTTTGGGTGGTGCCATGTTTTCCCTTGGAGGTGTACACTCTGCAAACTTGAACTGTGTTGCTGAAATGCTCAAGCAAGTCTGTGCTGCAGGGCACACCATTTCTCCTTTTGCTGATTGTGGCCCGGTGCTGAGCTCCAGCAGAGCCCTGGCAGAGCCCAGAGCAGCCTCAGCACCCGCAGAGCCCGGCTGCAAGGAGAGAAACCAGAAACCACCCGTCAGCTGAAGGCTGCTGTCCCCTTGTCCCAGCTGCCCACAGAGCCCAGGCCATGCTGGCTGTGCCCAGAGCTGTGCCCAGAGCTGCCCATCACTGCTGCCTTTGGGAGCAGAGCAGGAGGGCAGGACATTCCCAGCCTGCAGCCAGCCACGGCACATCCAGCCCTCAGCAGCTGCCCAGAGCAGGATGCTCTTGTGCTCGCTGCCATCTCCCCAAAGCTCTGACCCCACCATCCCCAGCAGACAGGACTCACCTCACGCCATCCACTGCTGGAAGAAAAGCTGGTCCCAAACAATGTCCTCAGCCTTCTCCAAGGGCACGGCCCATCCACGCTGCAGCTGCTCCCAAGCACTTCCCAATCCCGACTGCACCTTACATAGAACGCTTCCTCTAGAAAAACAAACAACAAACTGTTGAAAAGAGATTAAGGACAAGGGGAAACAAGAAAAAAACTCTATCTCTGTTAAGGGTCTGAGGAAGGCCCAACCCCTACATGCTAGGGAAAATCCTACCCAAAGGGGATGAAATGTAAACTTTAAGGCATTTAGAGATTTTGAGGAGCTAAGACAAAGAATGGGAGTTCTACCAAGAGTTCATTTATCATACTTGCATTGAAAAGGTAGAAAGGTCAGAACGAGGAAGACTTCATTTACTTCCTCATTTTGGGATCCCTCCCCATGAAAGGGATCACCGGCTTATTTCAATGGACAAACTACACATGCTTAATAGCTTTTGGAGTGATTAGCATACGAAGCGGGGAATGGGATGTACCAAAATGATGAATATGTATTTCTATTTTGTGTATTCAATACTTGTATGTATAAAAAGACTCTGTAATCACCTGGAAGGTGCGGTGTGTATTTGGGAGCTATCCCGCATGCTGCCCGGCGTCGAATAAACATACACTTTCTAACTTTAAACTGTTAGAGAGTTTTTGTCCGTCATAGTTGGATATCGATACTAGATCAATATCCATATATTTTTAATAAATCATTTTGGCGAGCCAGCCAGGAGGACTGCTCTCTCTGGCCGTGGGGCCGGTTGGGTCCAGGACCCCTCTGGGCGCCCACCCAGAAATTTCTGGGAAGAGGGATCCTGCGATCTCGCTGACTACCCGGGGAAAGACCAGAACCTGCTGGACTACGGACAAGAGGTATGTTTATATTTGGGGGAAGGTACCTTATTATATAGGCAGTTAAAAAGACACGAGAGACGTCTCGTATCTGAGGTTGGTAGTCTGTGCCTCGTAGAGGAGGCAGAAGCCCCAGAAGTTTTGTAGTCTGTGTCTCGTAGAGGAGGCAGCAGCACCAGAAGTTTTTTAGTCTGTGTCTCGTAGAGGAGGCAGCAGCAACAGAAGTTTTTTAGTCTGTGTCTCGTAGAGGAGGCAGCAGCACCAGAAGTTTTTTAGTCTGTGTCTCGTAGAGGAGGCAGCAGTACCAGAGGTTTAGCAGTCTGTGTCTCGTAGAGGAGGCAGCAGCACCAGAGGTTTAGCAGTCTGTGGCTCGTAGAGGAGGCAGCAGTACCAGAGGTTTAGCAGTCTGTGCCTCGTAGATGAGGCAGCGGCTGTGGTGTTGTGGATTTGGATTGGAGCAGGGGTGGCTCTGATCTCAGTTTGTAATTTGAAAGGTGCACCTTAGTAATCCATAATTTGGGTGGTTAGTCTGAACCTTGGGACGCGAAGCGTCCTGCTGTGACAATTTGAGTTGTGGCCCCGAGCGCTGTATGTGTGTATTGTAACCGGATCCGTGTTTGTTTAATGAGTTTGTGATTTTGTGTGTTTAGGCTGTGGAAAACTATTTGAGCATTGTATTTGTTGTGGTTTGTAAGAGTTAGTGCTGTGAGCATTATAATTTGTGTGATTTGGCGTGTGTTATTAATTTTTGTAAGTGTTTTTAGGAGCTTTGTGAACTTGAAGTTGTAAGAAGTTTGTGAAATTGTTATTTGCTTTGCAAAGAAATACTGACCTTTGGGAGTGCAGACTGATTTAAAGTATTTGCATGGTGCTTAGATTGTGTGTATTTGTGTGAATTTGGGCAGCGTGTGCTTTTGGCTGTGAAAATTTTATTTGATATGTTGTTGGATGAAAAGCTTTGTAAGTTGAATTTTTGTTTTATAGCTAGAGGGTGAAGTGAAAAGCCTAAAATACTTTTAAGATAGTCCTGGTGATTAGGAAGTCATTTGTCTCCCAGATAACTAGAGGAGAATTCAGGCTCTGTGACCTCAAGATACATTTTTCAACTGCCTGGAAAACCCCAGGTTTTGTGAGTGAGTGTTTTCTAGTAGTTTATCTTTCCCTCCCCTCCACTCCTTGTTGAAAGGTTTGTGTTGTGTTTTGACTGAAGTTTGTGTGATTTTAGCAAGACCTTGTTAGAACATTTGTTGAATGTGTTTGGGGTTGTGAAAAACCCCAGGGTGTTTTTTTGTGAGCCTAAACTATTAGAATTTAAGTCCTCCTGGAAAAAGAGAAACCCAGTTTTGCAGCTGCGAATACGCAGCTGCACTTTGCATTTTGTAACATTTTCAATCAAAGGGTGAGAGAAATTTGGTCAAAAATCCGAACATTTTTAGAACAGGCTATAGTAATGGTTCACACAGCTCTCAGTGCAGTGTGGAGTCACGAAATTTCAGTCGAAACTGGAATGATAGTTTGTAAGATTTCCATTTGTCCTTTGTTTACAGTGCGACAGGAGATACGCTTGGCTTTTAGCTGCAAACTTGCTACAGTGTATGAAAGTTTGCTTACAGTTTTTAAACGAATTTTTACAGTAATATACCCAGAGCAAAACATAACAGAGGATTTAATGAGTGAAGTTTTTTTTGTTGTTTTTTCTTTGGTTTTTTTTCTTTTTCCCTTTTTCTTTTGTATAACAAGTTTTTCCTTAACAGCTGCTGCTCTGAACCTTGTTTTGAAGGGAGAAAAGGTGAAAATTAACTAACAAATTGTTTTATCCCTTTTGTTTGCTAGCATAGCTATATGACCAGGACCGGGAGAAACAGGAACCGAAAGCCTGGTTCAGGAGTATTCCCTTGCCCAAATAAAGATTGTTATTGTAATCCGTGGATTGTATTTCAGTGTGTAGTCTGTCAGGATTTGTGGGTCCGAAAAGGGTACAGGTGGCTAATACCTAAGACTAGAATTTGTGCTTTTTGTCATTCAAAAGAACAAGAGGCTACCCAGAAAGTTATACAAGTTTTGTTGGTGACTGGTCAAGAGGTTCCTGGTAGCAGTAAAATATTTGAATTGTTGGAATACGGAATTTCAGGAACTTTGAAGAAACCAGTGGAAATACTTAGAGTTGAGTGTGGCCAGCATATTTTTGTACCAGAAGAATACCAGGTAAAGCTTAAGAACTGGGATAAGATCAAAAGACGTTTTGAAAAAAAAAAAACCCTGAACATGGGGGCAAATGAGAGCAAAGAGATTCCCAGAGGAACCCCTTTAAGGTGTATCTTAACACACTGGAAAGCGCTGGTGGGCTATGGTGGTAGTGAAACTAAAAGGGAACTTGTTAAATTTTCTACACAGTGGTGGCCACTCTATAGACTTGATGGGGGGTTGAAATGGCCAGCAAATGGTACTTTAGACTATGAGACTTTATTACAGTTAATGCTTTTCCTTAGGCGTGAACAAAAGTGGCAAGAAGTAACTTATGCTGATATGTTTTTCAGTCTTTGAAATCACCCTGAGTGGCAAAGGGACTGTGGGATTAGGCCACCGTCTGATCCACTGGTACTGGCTCTTGAAAAGGATACTAAGGCTAACGAGGAAAAGCTCAAACGGTGTTGCAGCACATGTTCAATAAATCAAAGATGCTCACACCCAAGTAAAGTGTATACAACAGAGATCTTAGAACAAGGGACAGCGGAGGCACTTTTACCACCACCTAGAAACCAGGAAGGAAGGGGAGTAGAAGAGAGGGTGGGGGAATGAGTGAAATCAGAACCCTCACCAACTTCAGCCTCCCCTAACCTATCCTCTGGTTCGTCTACTCTGAAAAAAACAGTAATTAAAGCAAGAGTTTCCCCACCAACTCCTAGATCAGGGGAACCCTCGAGGTTTTATCCACCATTGCCCAGTAGTGATAGTGAATGGGATGAATCTGAACCAAGTCCCAAGCCTTCCCCACAAGGTCCAATAGCGTCAAGGACCAGAAGGCAAACCAGAATGAACCCACCCCCACAAACAACTAGAAAGCAAACTAAAGGAGTCATACAAGCACCCTTAAGGCAAGCTGTAGCCTCTGATGGGGAGCCAAGGATAATTAAGGTCCCCTTTTTCTCGATAGATTTAGAGGCTTGGGAAAAGACTGCTAAGGGTTATTGAAATGACCCGATAGGTGTTGCCAAAAAGTTAAAGTTTATGGTTAAGCAGCATTTACCTGATTGGGCAGACATGCAGTTACTACTTAATGCTTTAACAGAAACAGAGAAGCAGTTAGTTTTAAAGGTATCCAAGGACTTAGCTGAGGATGCTTGCATATCAACACAAGAGGATATTAAAGATGTATTTCCTCTTCAGGACCCGATGTGGGATCCCAATGAACCTGATGAATTAGCACAGCTTAAGAGATATCAAGACTTTATAGTGAAAAGACTAGAACGAGCAATTCCTAAGACCATAAACTGGTCAGCTTTGTATGCTGTTAAACAAGGTCCCTCTGAAACACCCTCTGATTTTTTAGATCACCTACGAGACGCGATGCGGCGATACACCACTCTGGACCCTGGATCAGAGGAAGGAATACAACAACTAATAAATTTGTTTTTAGGACAATCCACAGGAGATATCAGGCGGAAACTTCAGCAGATCCGGGGCCCAAACAGCCGAGACTTGGAGACTCTATTAGATGAAGCGTGGAGAGTCTTTAGTAACCGGGAGGAAGGATATAAACAAGGGATGAAGAAATTAGTAGCAATAGCAAGGGAAGAAGGAAAGGAAAAAAGTGAGCAAGACCCGCCAAGACAAGGACCACCCCGACTGGGAAAAGATCAATGTGCATTTTGCAGGAAATTTGGACACTGGAAGAACCAGTGTGCAGAACGAAGAAGAGGTGACGAACAGAGAAAAAGCGATTGCGGGGGAGAAAGAGTGGTTGCTCATGCGAAGGAGGACTGAGGAGGACCGGAGGGCCCTACCCTAGGGGACCCTCTGGTTATAGTTAACTAGGGAATAAAGAAAAGGAAGTGGAATTTTTAGTAGACACAGGGGCAACATTTTCAGTGTTGAATAAGGCCCTAATACCTTTAACAAATGATTATGTTATGGTAAAAAGGGCTACTGGCCAATCTGAAAGAGCATATTTTTGCAAACCGTTAAAATATAAATTGGGAAAGCAATGGGGAATTCACCGGTTTTTATATATGCCTAATGCTCCATCTGCACTTTTGGGCGGGGATCTGCTAAAGCAGCTGGATGCAAAAATAATATTAAAAATGGAGACATTAGCTTGGAGGTAAAGGACCAACAATACGTGGAGTTATTGAGCCTAATGTTAATAACCAAAGAACTTAAAACTGTAAGTGAAGAAGAGAAAAACTTCAGGAAAATAATGGATCAAGTATTCCCTGGGGTATGGGCTTCTAATATACCAGGGAGAGCAAAGAATGCAGTACCTATACAAATCAAGCTTAAGGAGGGGGAACGGGCAGTGAGGGTTAAACAATACCCCCTGAAGAAAGAAGATAGGGAAGGGATTAGCCCAATTATAGAAAATTTTTTGCAAATAGGACTGTTAAAAGAGTGTCAATCTAATTTTAATCACCCCATTTTGCCAGTAAAGAAGCCTGATGGGTCATACAGGTTAGTACAAGATTTAAGGTCTGTTAACAGGGTAACTGAAGACTTGTACCCAGTAGTTGCTAACCCTTATACCTTGTTAACTCGTTTAACACCTGAACTAACATGGTTTACCGTTTTAGCTTTAAAGGATGCTTTCTTTTGCCTCCCTCTCCACGAAGCCAGCCAGAAAATTTTCGCATTTGAATGGGAGAACCCCAAAACTGGACGGAGGAACCAGCTCACATGGTGTGTATTACCACAGGGATACAAGAACTCTCCTACTATATTTGGGGAACAGCTTGCCAAGGATTTAGAATCTTGGGAACCTCCACCAGGAGAAGGACAGTTGCTTCAGTATGTGGATGATCTCCTGATAGCCACCCAGACCCAGGAAACATGTGTGGATTGGACGGTAAGCCTCCTAAACTTTTTGGGCCTGCAGGGGTATCGAGTATCCCAGAAGAAAGCCCAGATGGTGAGGCAAACAGTCATTTACCTGGGTTATGAAGTGAGTGCTGGACAAAGGACCTTGGGCCAAGATCGCAAAGAAGCAATATGTCAGACCCCAAGACCTCAGACAGTGAAAGAACTGGGAACCTTTTTAGGCATGACAGGGTGGTGCAGACTATGGATTTATAACTATGGGTTACTTGTTAAACCTCTGTATGCCCTGATCGCAGAAGAGAGCAGAGATCTCCAGTGGACAAAGGAAGCAACCCAAGCCTTCGACCAACTAAAGAAGGCTCTCATGTCAGCTCCAGCCTTAGGACTCCCAGACGTAAGTAAACCATTTTTCCTGTTTTCCCACGAAAAACAAGGGATCGCCTTGGGAATACTAGCACAGAACTTAGGCCCGTACCGGAGAGCAGTGGCTTATCTCTCCAAACAGCTGGATACGGCAGCTAAAGGATGGCCAGGGTGTCTCAGAGCCATTGCAGCAGTGGCAGTGAACATCCAAGGAGCACGCAAATTCACCCTGGGCCAGAAGATGACTGTGCTGGTATCTCACACAGTGTCTGCAGTCCTTGAGGCAAAAGGGGGATATTGGCTCTCTCCACAGAGGTTTCTGAAGTACCAAGCTATACTAGTAGAACAGGATGATGTTGAAATTGTGGTAACTAACATTGTGAATCCAGCTTCCTTTCTCAGCGGGAGTATGGGAGAACCAGTGATCCATGACTGTCTGGAGACCATTGAAGCCACCTACTCCAGCCGTCCGGATCTGAAGGACATCCCACTCGAAGGTGCTGAGACTTGGTTTACTGATGGAAGCAGCTATGTCATCAGTGGGAAAAGGCATGCTGGGTATGCGATTACCACAAGCAGAGAGGTAATAGAGTCTGGACCGTTATCAGCAAACACCTCTGCACAGAAGGCTGAAATAATTGCCTTAACTCGAGCCTTAGAGTTGGCAAAAGGAAGAGAGATTAACATTTACACAGACTCAAGGTATGCATTTGGGGTAGTTCATGCACATGGAGCCATTTGGAGAGAGAGAGGACTGTTGAATTCGCAAGGGAAGAATATTAAACATTCACAAGAAATACTGAGACTACTAGATGCAGTGCAGCTACCTGAGAAGGTAGCCATCATGCACATTAAGGCACACCAAAAAGTGAGCTCTGAATTGGAAGAAGAGAATATGCTGGCGGACAGAGAGGCAAAAGACGCAGCCAAAGGTGAGGTATTTGAGAAGACAGTGGAAGCAACATTAATCCCAGATGGAAAGATTTCTATTGAAGGTAAGCCTGTGTACAATAAAAAGGATAAGAAACTTATTAAGGCAGAAAAAGCAAATTTTAATCAAGAAGGATGGGCTATAACAGAGGAAGGGAGACTTGTGGTGCCCTCCTATTTGTTGTGGTCATTAGTGCAAAAAGAGCATGAAAAAACACACTGGGGAATAGATGCCCTGTATAACCATCTGAAAGGAAAAATTATAGCTAGGAAATTACAGGGCACAATAATACAAGTAACTCGTCAGTGTAGCCTTTGCCTCCGAACTAATCCTAAAAACATCCCAAGGCCTAAAGTTGGACAAATTGGGAAAGGTTGTGGACCTGGGCAGCAGTGGCAAATCGATTTTACAGAATTACCTAGGAAGGGGGGATATCGTTATCTCCTAGTATTGACTGATACCTTTTCGGGTTGGCCAGAAGCCTTTTCTACTAGGACTGCTAAAGCACAAGAGGTAACCAAAGCACTGTTGCAAGAAATAATACCGAGGTTTGGAGTTCCAGCCACTATATCCTCAGATAGAGGGCCGCATTTTATCTCCAAAATTGTGCAACAAATTAGCCATCACCTGGGGATAGATTGGGGGTTACATACCCCATATCATCCTCAATCGAGTGGCCAAGTGGAGAAGATGAATCATTTGATTAAACAACAGATTGTAAGGTTGGGACAAGAAGCAAACCTACCTTGGCCCCAAGCTCTCCCATTAGCATTATTGCGAATCCGGACAAAACCAAGAACAAAAGAAAAATTAAGCCCCTTTGAAATATTATATGGGAGACCATATACAGTTCAAGAAGGAATCACACCAACACAGGTAGGGGAAGAAACCCTACATAAAAATATAATAGCCCTGAACAAACAATTAAGGGAAATTGAAAAATATGTGGCTGGAGCTCAGACCAGAGAATTAGATGGGCCAGTACATGATGTACAACCTGGGGATTATGTATATGTTAAGTCTTTTGCAGAAAAAAGCCTGGAACCACAGTGGGAAGGACCCTACCTAGTGCTCCTCACTACCTTTACTGCAATCAAGATCAAAGAACAGAAAGCCTGGATCCATCACTCCCGAGTGAAGAAAGTTCCTGAGGGAGTCTGGAAAGTGACACCAGGTGACAACGAGCTGAAGTTGAAGCTCACCTGCAACAGTGAATAAATGGACCTATAGAAATTATGGACATGATGGAGAAGGTCGTAACTATTATCACTATTGCCACAGTTGTAACAGGAGCCAATACAATACCACACAAGTACAACGTAACTGGAATATATCAGTGTCAAGGAAGGGCCTATGATCCCCACTCTCGTAGGGCCCTGAATGAGATTATAAAGGTTACAAATGCACGTTTATGGGAAGGGAGAAATGTTTGGGGATGTAACTATGCATTTGTGCAAGATGGGTTCCATGAGGCTTACCAACCACCCATGAAACTCATTCGGATTAGCCCTGAATGCTGTGACAAATGTTTAAGTAGATGTCCTGAATTTAGACTAAAACTAGAAGGATGTGCAATAAGAGGATATGATCTTGATTTTAATATCACTCAAGTGTGTGTTGAATATCACAAGAACAGAACTAGAACTACCCCTCCAATACAAAAGAAAGCTATTACTACCCCACAGCCACTTATCCCAGAAGTAGAGGAGCAGCCTATAGCTCCTACGATTACTAAAATTGGGCAGTACGCTATTAAGAAAACAGAAATCCAAAGACTGCTGGTCAATCCGGAATGGTCTCTGAAGCGAGTAGAAATGGGAATACAGGTAAATGCTTCAGATGTCCGGCCAGAGTGCGCCCCATTTCTCAGAAATCCTTTCATGGACTGGGCCACTTGGCTTCAAAAACAAATGCCCTCCAACTTTAAGAGTAAAAGAGATCTCACTGGGCTGCTAGGGACTGGACTAGGAGTGCTAAATACCATAGATTCAGAAGTACTGATGAATAAACTAACAACAGTAGGGAACGACTTAGTTAAATTACAGCAACCTTTGCAATCTTCCCTACTAGCACTGGGTGACAACCATTGGAAGTTATCCAAAGTATTACCAGAATGGGAGAATACTGAAGAGCGAGACCATGAATTAATAATTAATGCATTAGGCACAGCTAGCGAAAATGTTTCACTAGCTCTTGGGTGTACCCAAGCGCAACTATGGATGCAGTCAGTAGCTGCTGCAGTGATCAGAGAAGGCGGGGAGGGAATATTCCCTGCTGAACTCCGTAAAATTGTTTGGGATAGTGCATCTGATATAGAAAGGGAACTACAAGCTTGGTGGACTTTGGTCAATTTCACTTATAACCCTATGACAAGTAAAGTAACAGCCTTTGTCTTAACAATACATAATGCATCAGTGAGCTTAATACATCCTATAGTGCCCCTAGGATTAAACCATGAGGGGACTGTGTAATATCCTTCTGAACATAGAACATGGGCGCGAGAAATCAGAGGAAAGTGGCAAACCATCAATCTAGAGCCCTGTTCTATGAGGAGACAACTTGGGTACATATGTGAGGGGACATTAGAAAGTAATAGAGATACATGTTTAGATACGGACCAAAGCATTTGCCACTTTGAAACGCATTCAGGTAACCAAACAACTTTGCTTGTATATGTAGGACAAGGTTGTGTCTGTCTCAGAACAGCATGCCCCACCATAATGATAGACAATCTAAGCATGAATGAGACTCAGTTCAATTTATGTGTCTGTAACTTTGTTAAAATAGAGGGATGTGACTTCTCATATCAGGCACCTGTAGTATCACACCAGTATATAAAAGCCAATTTAATCACTGTACAAGAGATAGTGCCCATGCCCATAGGAATGAATTTGACTTTAGTTGCTCAATTGTTAGAACATCAAGAACTGAGAGAAATTTTAAAAGAGATTAGAGACGCAGGGAAAAAGACTTTAATTACTATACACCATGACACAGAAACCATCAAAGGAGTTTTTAAACGATTTGAAGAACATTTGTCTCATCATTGGTGGGATGTGCTTTTTGGATGGTCACCAACAGCAACCGGCATACTTAATACTTTAATTCATCCTATTATTGTGTTGCTTATTTTAGTTAGTATAAGCTTGATTTTGTCTGTTGTAATACTTGTTTGGAATTGGAAAATGATACGACGAATGACAGCCCTAACTTCACTATCAAAAGCATATGGCTTAGTTTTGAAAGAAACTAGACACATGTCTTGGGCAGATGAAGAAAGGTCTATATATTGAGTAAAAGAATTTACTCATTCCAAAGAAGAAGTGGGGAATGAAACGTAAACTTTAAGGCATTTAGAGATTTTGAGGAGTTAAGATTTTAGCTAGAAATAAGACTTACTAGAGTTAATTAAAATAAGAATAATAAATGAGTAGGCCTTGATGAAGTTAGGAGTTAGTAGTTAACTAATAATTAATTGCTTGTCAGCACAATGTTTGGTTAGCTGGGTTTATAATGAAGAATATAGAAACTGACAAATAGCTTTTAGGAACATAAGACAATTGTGGGCCTCCTCTGTTCTGAAACCAATTGAAGACAAGGAATGGGAGTTCTACCAAGAGTTCATTTGTCATACTTGCATTGAAAAGGTAGAAAGGTCAGAACGAGGAAGACTTCATTTACTTCCTCATTTTGGGACCCCTCCCCATGAAAGGGACCACTGACCCATTTCAAGGGACAAACTACGCATGCTTAATAGCTTTTGGAGTGATTAGCATACGAAGCGGGGAATGGGATGTTCCAAAATTATGAATATGTATTTGTATTTTGTGTATTCAATACTTGTATGGATAAAAAGACTCTGTAATCACCTGGAAGGGGCGGTGTGTATTTGGGAGCTATCCCGCACGCTGCCCGGCGTCGAATAAACATACACTTTCTAACTTTAAACTGTAGGAGAGTTTTTGTCCGTCATAGTTGGATATCGATACTAGATCAATATCCATATTTTTTTAATAAATCATTTTGGCGAGCCAGCCAGGAGGACTGCTCTCTCTGGCCGTGGGGCCGGTGGGGTCCAGGACCCCTCTGGGCGCCCACCCAGAAATTTCTGGGAAGAGGGATCCTGCGATCTCGCTGACTACCCGGGGAAAGACCAGAACCTGCTGGACTACGGACAAGAGGTATGTTTATATTTGGGGGAAGGTACCTTATTATATAGGCAGTTAAAAAGACACGAAAGACGTCTCGTATCCGAGGCTGGTAGTCTGTGCCTCGTAGAGGAGGCAGCAGCACCAGAAGTTTTGTAGTCTGTGTCTCGTAGAGGAGGCAGCAGCACCAGAAGTTTTGTAGTCTGTGTCTCGTAGAGGAGGCAGCAGCACCAGAAGTTTTTTAGTCTGTGCCTCGTAGAGGAGGCAGCAGCACCAGAAGTTTTTTAGTCTGTGTCTCGTAGAGGAGACAGCGGCTGTGGTGTTGTGGATTTAGATTGGAGCAGGGGTGGCTCTGATCTCAGTTTGTAATTTGGAAGGTGCACCTTAGTAATCCATAATTTGGGTGGTTAGTCTGAACTTTGGGACGCGAAGCGTCCTGCTGTGACAATTTGAGTTGTGGTCCCAAGCGCTGTATGTGTGTATTGTAACCGGATCCGTGTTTGTTTAGTGAGTTTGTGATTTTGTGTGTTTAGGCTGTGGAAAACTATTTGAGCATTGTATTTGTTGTGGTTTGTAAGAGTTAGTGCTGTGAGCATTATAATTTGTGTGATTTGGCTTGTGTTATTAATTTTTGTATGTGTTTTTAGGAGCTTTGTGAACTTGAAGTTGTAAGAGGTTTGTGAAATTGTTATTTGCTTTGCAAAGAAATACTGACCTTTGGGAGTGCAGACTGATTTAAAGTATTTGCATGGTGCTTAGATTGTGTGTATTTGTGTGAATTTGGGCAGCGTGTGCTTTTGGCTGTGAAAATTTTATTTGATATGTTGTTGGATGAAAAGCTTTGTAAGTTGAATTTTTGTTTTATAGCTAGAGGGTGAAGTGAAAAACTTAAACTACTTTTACTGGTGATTAAGAGGTCATTTGTCTCCCAGATAACTAGAGGAAAATTCAGGCTCTGTGACCTCAGGATACATTTTTCAACTGCCTGGAAAACCCCAGGTTTAGCGGGTGAGTGTTTGCTGGTAGTTTATTCCTCCCTCCCCTTCACTCCTTGTTGAAAGATTTGTGTTGTGTTTTGACTGAAGTTTGTGTGATTTTAGCAAGACCTTGTTAGAACATTTGTTGAATGTGTTTGGGGTTGTGAAAAACCCCAGCGTGTTTTTTTGTGAGCCTAAACCATTAGAATTTAGGTCCTCCTGGAAAAAGAGAAACCCGGTTTTGCAGCTGCGAATACGCAGCCGAACTTTGCATTTTGTAACATTTTCAATTAAAGGGTGAGAGAAATTTGGTCAGAAATCCGAACATTTTTAGAACAGGCTATAGTAGTGGTTCACACAGCTCTCAGTGCAGTGTGGAGTCACGAAATTTCGGTCGAAACTGGACTGACAGTTTGTAAGATTTCCATTTGTCCTTTGTTTACAGTGCGACAGGAGATACGCTTGGCTTTTAGGTGCAAACTTGCTACAGTGTATGAAAGGTTGCTTACAGTTTTTAAACGAATTTTTAAAGTAATATACCCAGAGCAAAACATAACAGAGGATTTGATTTAATGAGTGAAGGTTTTTTTGTTGTTTTTCCTTTGTTTTTTTTCTTTTTCCCTTTTTCTTTTGTATAACAAGTTTTTCCTTTACAGCTGCTGCTCTGAACCTTGTTTTGAAGGAGAAAAGGTGAAAATTAACTAACAAATTGTTTTATTCCTTTTGTTTGCTAGCATAGCTATATGACCAGGACCAGGAGAAACAGGAACCGAAAGCCTGGTCCAGGAATATTCCCCTGCCCAAATAAAGATTGTTATTGTAATCCGTGGATTGTATTTCGGTGTGTAGTCTGTCAGGATTTGTGGGTCCGAAAAGGGTACAGGTGGCTAATACCTAAGACTGGAATTTGTGCTTTTTGTCGTTCAAAAGAACAAGAGGCTACCCAGAAAGTTATACAAGTTTTGTTGGTGACTGGTCAAGAGGTTCCTGGTAGCAGTAAAATATTTGAATTGTTGGAAAACGGAGTTTCAGGAACTTTGAAGAAACCAGTGGAAATACTTAGAGTTGAGTGTGGCCAGCATATTTTTGTACCAGAAGAATACCAGGTAAAGCTTAAGAACTGGGATAAGATCAAAAGACGTTTTGAAAAAAAAAAAAACCCTGAACATGGGGGCAAATGAGAGCAAAGAGATTCCCAGAGGAACCCCTTTAAGGTGTATCTTAACACACTGGAAAGCGCTGGTGGGCTATGGTGGTAGTGAAACTAAAAGGGAACTTGTTAAATTTTCTACACAGTGGTGGCCACTCTATAGACTTGATGGGGGGTTGAAATGGCCAGCAAATGGTACTTTAGACTATGAGACTTTATTACAGTTAATGCTTTTCCTTAGGCGTGAACAAAAGTGGCAAGAAGTAACTTATGCTGATATGTTTTTCAGTCTTTGAAATCACCCTGAGTGGCAAAGGGACTGTGGGATTAGGCCACCGTCTGATCCACTGGTACTGGCTCTTGAAAAGGATACTAAGGCTAACGAGGAAAAGCTCAAATGGTGTTGCAGCACATGTTCAATAAATCAAAGATGCTCACACCCAAGTAAAGTGTATACAACAGAGATCTTAGAACAAGGGACAGCGGAGGCACTTTTACCACCACCTAGAAACCAGGAAGGAAGGGGAGTAGAAGAGAGGGTGGGGGAATGAGTGAAATCAGAACCCTCACCAACTTCAGCCTCCCCTAACCTATCCTCTGGTTCGTCTACTCTGAAAAAAACAGTAATTAAAGCAAGAGTTTCCCCACCAACTCCTAGATCAGGGGAACCCTCGAGGTTTTATCCACCATTGCCCAGTAGTGATAGTGAATGGGATGAATCTGAACCAAGTCCCAAGCCTTCCCCACAAGGTCCAATAGCGTCAAGGACCAGAAGGCAAACCAGAATGAACCCACCCCCACAAACAACTAGAAAGCAAACTAAAGGAGTCATACAAGCACCCTTAAGGCAAGCTATAGACTCATATGGGGAGCCAAGGATAATCAAGGTCCCCTTTTTCTCAATGGATTTAGAGGCTTGGGAAAAGACTGCTAAGGGTTATTGAAATGACCCGATAGGTGTTGCCAAAAAGTTAAAATTTATGGTTAAGCAGCATTTACATGATTGGGCAGACATGCAGTTACTGCTTAATGCTTTAACAGAAACAGAGAAGCAGTTAGTTTTAAAGGTATCCAAGGACTTTGCTGAAGACGTTTGCGTATCAACACAAGAGGATATTAAAGATGTATTTCCTCTTAAGGACCCGATGTGGGATCCCAATGAACCTGATGAATTAGCACAGCTTAAGAGATATCATGACTTTATAGTGAAAAGACTAGAACGAGCAATTCCTAAGACCATAAACTGGTCAGCTTTGTATGCTGTTAAACAAGGTCCCTTTTAAACACCCTCTGATTTTTTAGATCACCTACAAGACGCGATGTGGCGATACACCACTCTGGACCCTGGATCAGAGGAAGGAATACAACAACTAATAAATTTGTTTTTAGGACAATCCACAGGTGATATCAGGCGGAAACTTCAGAAGATCCGGGGCCCAAATAGCCGAGACTTGGAGACTCTATCAGATGAAGCATGGAGAGTCTTTAGTAACCGGGAGGAAGGTTTTAAACAAGGGATGAAGAAATTAGTAGCAGTAGCAAGGGAAGAAGGAAAGGAAAAATGTGAGCAAGACCCGCCAAGACAAGGACCACCCCGACTGGGAAAAGATCAATGTGCATTTTGCAGGAAATTTGGACACTGGAAGAACCAGTGTGCAGAACGAAGAAGAGGTGACGAACAGAGAAAAAGCGATTGCGGGGGAGAAAGAGTGGTTGCTCATGCGAAGGAGGACTGAGGAGGACCGGAGGGCCCTACCCTAGGGGACCCTCTGGTTATAGTTAACTAGGGAATAAAGAAAAGGAAGTGGAATTTTTAGTAGACACAGGGGCAACATTTTCAGTGTTGAATAAGGCCCTAATACCTTTAACAAATGATTATGTTATGGTAGAAAGGGCTACTGGCCAATCTGAAAGAGCATATTTTTGCAAACCGTTAAAATATAAATTGGGAAAGCAATGGGGAATTCACCGGTTTTTATATATGCCTAATGCTCCATCTGCACTTTTGGGCAGGGATCTGCTAGAGCAGCTGGATGCAAAAATAATATTTAAAAATTGAGACATTAGCTTGGAGGTAAAGGACCAACAATACGTGGAGTTGTTGAGCCTAATGTTAATAACCAAAGAACTTGAAGCTGTAAGTGAAGAAGAGAAAAACTTCAGGAAAATAATGGATCAAGTATTCCCTGGGGTATGGGCTTCTAATATACCAGGGAGAGCAAAGAATGCAGTACCTATACAAATCAAGCTTAAGGAGGGGGAACGGGCAGTGAGAGTTAAACAATACCCCCTGAAGAAAGAAGATACGGAAGGGATTAGCCCATTTATAGAAATTTTTTTGCAAATAGGACTGTTAAAAGAGTGTCAATCTAATTTTAATACCCCCATTTTGCCAGTAAAGAAGCCTGATGGGTCATACAGGTTAGTACAAGATTTAAGGGCTATTAACAGGGTAACTGAAGACTTGTACCCAGTAGTTGCTAACCCTTATACCTTGTTAACTCGTTTAACACCTGAACTAACATGGCTTACCGTTTTAGATTTAAAGGATGCTTTCTTTTGCCTCCCTCTCCACGAAGCCACCCAGAAAATTTTCACATTTGAATATAGGAGAACCCCAAAACTGGACGGAGGAACCAGCTCACATGGTGTGTATTACCACAGGGATACAAGAACTCTCCTACTATATTTGGGGAACAGCTTGCCAAGGATTTAGAATCTTGGGAACCTCCACCAGGAGAAGGACAGTTGCTTCAGTACGTGGACAATCTCCTGATAGCCACCCAGACCCAGGAAACATGCGTAAATTGGACGGTAAGCCTCCTAAACTTTTTGGGCCTGCAGGGGTATCGAGTATCCCAGAAGAAAGCCCAGATGGTGAGGCAAACAGTCATTTACCTGGGTTATGAAGTGAGTGCTGGACAAAGGACCTTGGGCCAAGATCGCAAAGAAGCAATATGTCAGACCCCGAGACCTCAGACAGTGAAAGAACTGGGAACCTTTTTAGGCATGACAGGGTGGTGCAGACTATGGATTTATAACTATGGGTTACTTGTTAAACCTCTGTATGCCCTGATCACAGAAGAGAGCAGAGATCTCCAGTGGACAAAGGAAGCAACCCAAGCCTTCGACCAACTAAAGAAGGCCCTCATGTCAGCTCCAGCCTTAGGACTTCCAGACGTGAGTAAACCATTTTTCCTCTTTTCCCATGAAAAACAAGGGATCGCCTTGGGAATACTAGCACAGAACTTAGGCCCGTACCGGAGAGCAGTGGCTTATCTCTCCAAACAGCTGGATACGGCAGCTAAAGGATGGCCAGGGTGTCTCAGAGCCATTGCAGCAGTGGCAGTGAACATCCAAGAAGCACGCAAATTCACCCTGGGCCAGAAGATGACTGTGCTAGTATCTCACACAGTGTCTGCAGTCCTTGAGGTAAAAGGGGGACATTGGCTCTCTCCACAGAGGTTTCTGAAGTACCAAGCTATGCTAGTAGAACAGGATGATGTTGAAATTGTGGTAACTAACATTGTGAATCCAGCTTCCTTTCTCAGCGGGGGTATGGGAGAACCAGTGATCCATGACTGTCTGGAGACCATTGAAGCCACCTACTCCAGCCATCCAGATCTGAAGGACATCCCACTCAAAGGTGCTGAGACTTGGTTTACTGATGGAAGCAGCTATGTCATCAGTGGGAAAAGGCATGCTGGGTATGCGGTTACCACAAGCAGAGAGGTAATAGAGTCTGGACCGCTATCAGCAAACACCTCTGTACAGAAGGCCGAAATAATCGCCTTAACTCGAGCCTTAGAGTTGGCAAAAGAGAGATTAACATTTACACAGACTCAAGGTATGCATTTGGGGTAGTTCATGCACATGGAGCCATTTGGAAAGAGAGAGGACTGTTGAATTCGCAAGGGAAGAATATTAAACATTCACAAGAGATACTGAGACTACTAGATGCAGTGCAGCTACCTGAGAAGGTAGCCATCATGCACATTAAGGCACACCAAAAAGTGAGCTCTGAATTGGAAGAAGGGAATATGCTGGCAGACAGAGAGGCAAAAGACGCAGCCAAAGGTGAGGTATTTGAGGAGACAGTGGAAGCAACATTAATCCCAGATGGAAAGATTTCTATTGAAGGTAAGCCTGTGTACAATAAAAAGGATAAGAAACTTATTAAGGCAGAAAAAGCGAATTTTAATCAAGAAGGATGGGCTATAACAGAGGAAGGGAGACTTGTGGTGCCCTCCTATTTGTTGTGGTCATTAGTTCAAAAGGAGCATGAAAAAACACACTGGGGAATAGATGCCCTGTATAACCATCTGAAAGGAAAAATTATAGCTAGGAAATTACAGGGCACAATAATACAAGTAACTCGTCAGTGTAGCCTTTGCCTCCGAACTAATCCTAAAAACATCCCAAGGCCTAAAGTTGGACAAATTGGGAAAGATTGTGGACCTGGGCAGCAGTGGCAAATCGATTTTACAGAATTACCTAGGAAGGGGGGATATCGTTATCTCCTAGTATTGACTGATACCTTTTCGGGTTGGCCAGAAGCCTTTTCTACTAGGACTGCTAAAGCACGAGAAGTAACCAAAGCACTGTTGCAAGAAATAATACCGAGGTTTGGAGTTCCATCCAGTTCCATATCCTCAGATAGAGGGCCGCATTTTATCTCCAAAATTGTGCAACAAATTAGCCATCACCTGGGGATAGATTGGGGGTTACATACCCCATATCATCCTCAATCGAGTGGCCAAGTGGAGAAGATGAATCATTTGATTAAACAACAGATTGTAAGGTTGGGACAAGAGGCAAACCTACCCTGGCCCCAAGCTCTCCCATTAGCATTATTGCGAATCCGGACAAAACCAAGAACAAAAGAAAAATTGAGCCCCTTTGAAATATTGTATGGGAGACCATATACAGTTCAAGAAGGACTCACACCAACAGAGGTAGGGGAAGAAACCCTACATAAATATATAGTAGCCCTGAACAAACAATTAAGGGAAATTGAAAAATATGTGGCTGGAGCTCAGACCAGAGAATTAGATGGGCCAGTACATGATGTACAACCTGGGGATTATGTATATGTTAAGTCTTTTGCAGAAAAAAGCCTGGAACCACAGTGGGAAGGACCCTACCTAGTGCTCCTCACTACCTTTACTGCAATCAAGATCAAAGAACAGAAAGCCTGGATCCATCACTCCCGAGTGAAGAAAGTTCCTGAGGGAGTCTGGAAAGTGACGCCAGGTGACAACGAACTGAAGTTGAAGCTCACCTGCAACAGTGAATAAATGGACCTATAGAAATTATGGACATGATGGAGAAGGTCGTAACTATTATCACTATTGCCACAGTTGTAACAGGAGCCAATACAATGCCACACAAGTACAACGTAACTGGAATATACCGGTGTCAAGGAAGGGCCTATGATCCCCACTCTCGTAGGGCCCTGAATGAGATTATAAAGGTTACAAATGCACGTTTGTGGGAAGGGAGAAATGTTTGGGAATGTAACTATGCATTTGTGCAAGATGGGTTCCATGAGACTTACCAACCACCCATGAAACTCATTCGAATTAGCCCCGAATGCTGTGATAAATGTTTGAGTAAATGTCCTGAATTTAGACTAAAACTAGAGGGATGTGCAATAAGAGGCTATGATCTTGATTTTAATATCACTGAAGTGTGTGTTGAATATCATAAGAACAGGACTAGAACTACCCCTCCAATACAAAAGAAAGCTATTACTACCCCACAGCCACTTATCCCAGAAGTAGAGGAGCAGCCTATAGCTCCTACGATTACTAAAATTGGGCCGTATGCTATTAAGAAAACGGGAATCCAAAGACTGCTGGTCAATCCGGAATGGTCTCTGAAGCGAGTAGAAATGGGAATACAGGTAAATGCTTCAGATGTCCGGCCAGAGCGCGCCCCATTTCTCAGAAATCCTTTCATGGACTGGGCCACTTGGCTTCAAAAACAAATGCCCTCCAACTTTAAGAGTAAAAGAGATCTCACTGGGCTGCTAGGGACTGGACTAGGAGTGCTAAATACCATAGATTCAGAAGTACTGATGAATAAACTAACAACAGTAGGGAACGACTTGGTTAAATTACAGCAACCTTTGCAATCTTCCCTACTAGCACTGGGTGACAACCATTGGAAGTTATCCAAAGTATTACCAGAATGGGAGAATACTGAAGAGCGAGACCATGAATTAATAATTAATGCATTAGGCACAGCTAGCGAAAATGTTTCACTAGCTCTTGGGTGTACCCAAGCACAACTATGGATGCAGTCAGTAGCTGCTGCAGTAATCAGGGAAGGTGGGGAGGGAATATTCCCTGCTGAACTCCGTAAAATTGTTTGGGATAGTGCATCTGATATAGAAAGGGAACTACAAGCTTGGTGGACTTTGGTCAATTTCACTTCTAACCCTATGACAAGTAAAGTAACAGCCTTTGTCTTAACAATACATAATGCATCAGTGAGCTTAATTCATCCTATAGTGCCCCTAGGATTAAACCATGAGGGGACTGTGTTATATCCTTCTGAACATAGAACATGGGCGCGAGAAATTAGAGGAAAGTGGCAAACCATCAACCTAGAGCCCTGTTCTATGAGGAGACAACTGGGGTACATATGTGAGGGGACATTAGAAAATAATAAAGATACATGTTTAGATACGGACCAAAGCATTTGCCACTTTGAAACACATTCAGGCAACCAAACAACTTTGCTTGTATATGTAGGACAAGGTTGTGTCTGTCTCAGAACAGCATGCCCCACCATAATGATAGACAATCTAAGCATGAATGAGACTCAGTTCAATCTATGTGTCTGTAACTTTGTTAAAATTGAGGGATGTGACTTCTCATATCAGGCACCTGTAGTATCACACCAGTATATAAAAGCCAATTTAATTACTGTACAAGAGATAGTGCCCGTGCCCATAGGAATGAATTTGACTTTAGTTGCTCAATTGTTAAAACATCAGGAACTGAGAGAAATTTTTAAAGAGATTAGAGATGCAGGTAAAAAGACTTTAATTACTATACACCATGACACAGAGACCATCAAAGGAGTTTTTAAACGATTTGAGGAACACTTGTCTCATTATTGGTGGGATGTGCTTTTTGGATGGTCACCAACAGCAACCGGCATACTTAATACTTTAATTCATCCTATCATTGTGTTGCTTATTTTAGTTAGTATAAGCTTGATTTTGTCTGTTGTAATACTTGTTTGGAATTGGAAAATGATACGACGAATGACAGCCCTAACTTCACTATCAAAAGCATATGGCTTAGTTTTGAAAGAAACTAGACACATGTCTTGGGCAGATGAAGAAAGGTCTATGTATTGAGTAAAAGAATTTACTCATTCCAAAGAAGAAGTGGGGAATGAAACGTAAACTTTAAGGCATTTAGAGATTTTGAGGAGCTAAGAGAAATAAGCCTTACTAGAGTTAATTAAAATAATAATAATAAATGAGTAGGCCTTGATGAAGTTAGGAGTTAGGAGTTAACTAATAATTGATTGCTTGTCAGCACAATGTTTAGTGAGCTGGGTTTATAATGAAGAATATAGAAACTGACAAATAGCTTTTAGGAACATAAGACAATTGTGGGCCTCCTCTGTTCTGAAACCAGTTGAAGACAAGGAATGGGAGTTCTACCAAGAGTTCATTTGTCATACTTGCATTGAAAAGGTAGAAAGGTCAGAACGAGGAAGACTTCATTTACTTCCTCATTTTGGGACCCCTCCCCATAAAAGGGACCACTGACCCATTTCAAGGGACAAACCACGCATGCTGAATGGCTTTTGGAGTGATTAGCATATGAAGCGGGGAATGGGATGTACCAAAATTATGAATATGTATTTGTATTTTGTGTATTCAATACTTGTATAGATAAAAAGACTCTGTAATCACCTGGAAGGTGCGGTGTGTATTTGGGAGCTATCCCGCACGCTGCCAGGCATCGAATAAACATACACTTTCTAACTTTAAACTGTTAGAGAGTTTTTGTCCGTCACAGTTGGATATCGATACTAGATCAATATCCATATTTTTTTAATAAATCAGTATGTATGATAAAGGGGTTGCAGTTGGAATTTCCTCAGGCTTTTTACTTTTCTTTTTCCCTCCTTGGGTGCTTAAGGTAAAAAATTTTGTTCTTGTTTCCCCCACTATCCAGAGTGGCAACTTGCTCTCTTCCATATCAAAAGGTTCTTTAGAGTTTGCATAAATGTTTAATGCCTGGCAAATCCAGTCCTCGAAGCTTCCAAACACTGGCCAAAATAAACTATCACCATGGATATTTTTTCCCTCCCCATACTTCCATACAGTAATGTATCATTTTTGCCCTGTCCTTCCCTTTTCTTGAAGGATATTCATCCCAAGATTTTATCATTAGACCTTACAGACTGTCACGGGGTATCTGGGGAAGCTTCAGCGGGGTCCTCCTCCCCATGGAAGCAGAGGGCTTGCTTTTCCTCTGTCCCATCTTCCAGGACACCTTCACGCACACACACACTCGCAGCCCCCTGTTCGCAGCCCAGCCCCTCTCGGGGTCTGGAAACCGCGCTACTTAGAGGTCCGCACTTGCCTCGTCCTAAAAGGATGTCTCATGTGTTATGTCCTGGGATCCCAACCCCAGCCGAGCGGATCCCCACTTTTATACTCACGCTGTCCTGCGTCTTCGCCCGGGCCTTGTGCACAAAGTTTCACTGCATCCCTTTTGCTTAATGCCAAATTTAGGTTAGTCAGTAAGGGTCCGGGAAGGAAAAGCCTGCACCAGGGCCGCTGAAAGGCAGCGGGGTGCCTCCCTGATTAGGAATTCCCACCCGGTCGCCCTTATCTGAGTCACGGCACCAAACTTGTTATGGACAAATTCAACTGGGGAGGCCAATTATAGATAAATCAATTAACAAGAATTTATTAAGCAAGCGGTAGTAAGCAAAAGACAGTGTTGGGCGGCCGGGGAGTCTCCGCTCTACCACAGCACTCCCTCCCCCTTTGCCCTTTTTGTTTTTATTGTCCCTTTTTTATTTTTTTTTCCCCAGTTTACATATTTTCTCTCAATGCACTCTGCACTGGTGCAATTGGTTGCTAGGGGGTCTTTTTTCTGCCCTTGCTGGTCATAGGGATGAAGGCTCCTCATCTTCCTTGCAGATTGTCCTTGGCCTAAAAGTTAACTTGTATATAATTAATTACACAGTCTTCTATGCTGGTTGCATCTGCACAATTCTTAAGCAGGATACTTGCTGTTCTCTCGGCCCCCACCCCCTTCTCCTCCCACATCTTCAAATTCCCTACTCAGTTTGAATTCTTATCTCCTTCAATGCTCATTTTGATGGACAAAGACCTTTATATTTATTACAATGGTTGTGCCTTCCCAGGGTTTCTGCTGCCCTCTTCCAGCACCAGTGGCTTCTTTTCCAGCGCCGAGTCCGTACACAAGCCCCAGGTGCTGGCGAGAGGGCAGCGGTCACACCGTGTGCCACTGGGGCAGCCCCCGCATGCCCAGGGGTGCTGGGGCCAGGCTCTGCGAGCAGCAGCATCCCCCTGATGAACTCTGTCTGTTTTCCACCGGAACCCTGTCCTACAGCCCACCAGAGTGGATCCGCCACCAACACTACCACGGCAAGGCAGCGACGATCTGGTCCCTGGGCCTCCTGCTGCACCACCTGGTCATGGGGAAGCACCCGTTCAGGAGGGGCCAGGAGATATCTGGGGGCAGATCTTGTTCCAACGGCTCTCTCAAAGTGGATCCTCATCTCTGGCTACAGGGGCAATACCAGTGCTGGGAGACAGCAGCAGCTCGTGAGCATCCCGCTCTGGCAGCTGCTGAGGAGGTGGCACATGTCCTGCTCTCCTGCTCTCCTCCAAAACAGGGAATTGATGGGAAAGTTTAGGCCCAGCTCTGGGCACACCCAGCATGGCCTGGGCACGGGAACAGGGGACAACTTCTCCAGCTGACAGGTGATTTCTGGTTTCTCTCCCCAGAGTGCCAGGATATCATTAAGAGGTGTTTGTCCACGCAGCCCTTGGACAGGCCATCCTTAGAAGAGCTTTTCCATGATCCTTGGGTGCAGGGTGTTCCTCTGCCCTAGAAGATGGGAGAGATCCATGTGCACAATTGGATCTTACCTGCCTGGAAGGTAAGATCTCCACACATCGCTTGGCAAGCAGTGGCAAAGCCAACCAGACAGGTTTTGTCCTGCCTGTAGCTCTGAGTAGGGGACAGCAGAAGGGAACACGCAGCTCTAGGACTGGAGCTGAGCTGGAGACCTGGTGTGGCAAGCACTGGGGGCCACCATCCCCCTGGTTTTGCTTGCCATGGTTCATGGATGTCTGGGGCCCTGGGCAGAGCCCTGACAGCCTGGTCTGGCCCCAGGGAAGGAGAAGGAGCCCCTGGAGAAGCTGCACCAGGTGGGGCTGCTCCTGCTGGGGGCAGCGAGGATGACGTCAAGAATGACAACCTCTTGCTCCACCTGGTCTCTGGCAGGCTGACGATGATGGACTTTGATTCTGACACCTTCTCCAAAGCCAGGCTCCACAGGGAATTTGCAGATGAGTCCACATACAGGGGGATGATCCCAGATTTGGGCATTGCACAGCCTGGCCGGGAACCAAAGATTCCCCTTTGCTGGGGCAGATGCAGCTGATCCTTCAGTCGGCTGCCAGGCTGCTTTTGGCAGGGCTGGGGGCAAGGGCTGGGGTGGGTATGAAATGGGAGTGGGCTCCTGGCCCTGCCAACAGCCCCCAGCACCCACCGTGCCCCGGGCTGGGGCTGGGGCAGCCAGCCCGACACAAACAAACCCCCATGGTGGGAGCAGAGGTGGGACTCCAGACCCTGTGCAGGGGCTGCTTTGCTCTGCAGGCAAGGAAGGGCTTGGGCTGCTCCTCTGCCCTTGTTTGCTTTGGGAACACCATGGGGGCAGTGCAGAGAGAAGGGAGAAAGCCTGGGATTCCCCTCACCCATGGTGTGTTTTCCCCTGGCATGCAGGGTTTGGGCCTTCTTCAAGCGCCTGACAGAGATAAGATTTTTGACCTTTTTTCTTGTTCCCCTTTTTGTCTGAAATCTATTTTCAAAAATTTGATGTTTGTTTTTCTAGAGGAAGTGTTCCAGGCAGGGTCCAGTCTGGATCAGGAAGTGCTTGGGAGCAGCTGCGGCGTGGATGGGCCGTGCCCTTGGAGAAGGCTGAGGACATCGTTTGGGACCAGCTTTTCTTCCAGCGTAGGATGGCGTGAGGTGAGTCCTGTCTGCTGGGGATGGTGGGGTCAGAGCTTTGGGGAGATGGCAGCGAGCACAGGAGCGTCCTGCTCTGGGCAGCTGCTGAGGGCTGGATGTGCCGTGGCTGGCTGCAGGCTGGGAATGTCCTGCCCTCCTGCTCTGCTCCCAAAGGCAGCAGTGATGGGCAGCTCTGGGCACAGCTCTGGGCACAGCCAGCATGGCCTGGGCTCTGTGGGCAGCTGGGACAAGGGGACAGCAGCCTTCAGCTGACGGGTGGTTTCTGGTTTCTCTCCTTGCAGCCGGGCTCTGCGGGTGCTGAGGCTGCTCTGGGCTCTGCCAGGGCTCTGCTGGAGCTCAGCACCAGGCCACAATCAGCCAAAGGAGAAATGGGGTGCCCTGCAGCACAGACTTGCTTGAGCATTTCAGCAACACAGCTCAAGTTTGCAGAGTGTACACCTCCAAGGGAAAATATGGCACCACCCAAGAAATAAACTTGTTCAATAACTTCTGAAATTAAATCAATCTGGGATGACCTCAAATGACATTTTGCAGCTTGCTCAAGCTGTAGCTCAGCCCTTCTCTGACCAGTTCTCTCCCCCACCTGCCTTTTACTCCTCAACTGCTCCCTATTTTCCGTCAGTGAGCTCCCAGCCCATTCCAGTCTCCATCACACTGTTGCCTTCCTTGGTGCCCCTCACCATGAGGAAGGCTGAGCCCCAGGCTTAGGGACTCATCCTGTCACTGGCTGAGGAGCAGCAATGTCTCAGAGCTCCGGTGGGATTTTAGTGTCATTCAGAGCTGCTCTCCAGGCCCCAGCTCTCCTCACTGCTGAGCTCCCACTCCCTTTTCCTCATCCTTGCAGCAGGATGAGCTCTGTGAATCCCCTTGAGCCTCCCCACTCTTCCCAGCCCACGCACCCACCTCAGTTAGGCTGAAGCTGCAGCTTCTCTGTCTCCTCTGGCACAGCAGTGCAGTCCCCTGTGCGGGGAGCCCCAGCCCCAGAGCACAGCACTCAGCAGTGCAGTCAGGGCTGGAGCAGCTGCCCTGCAGCCCTGGCTTGGCTCTTTGTGGCAGGGAATGCTCCCTGTTTGCAGCTGTCCCTGCAGGATGGCCCCAGGGCAGAGCCCAGCTGGGCTCCCACTGCAGCCCCTGAAGCTGTGAAACCAGTGCAATCATCCAGACTGGGTTTTTCAAAGGCCCTTAGAAGGAAGGGCTTGAGAATAAACGTGCTCTGTTTGCCACACGAACATATGTGAGGGGACATTAGAAAGTAATAAAGATACATGTTTAGATACAGACCAAAGCATTTGCCACTTTGAAGCGCATTCAGGCAACCAAACAACTTTGCTTGTATATGTAGGCCAAGGTTGTGTCTGTCTCAGAACAGCATGCCCCACCATAATGATAGACAATCTAAGCATGAATGAGACTCAGTTCAATCTATGTGTCTGTAACTTTGTTAAAATTGAGGGATGTGACTTCTCATATCAGGCACCTGTAGTATCACACCAGTATAGAAAAGCCAATTTATATTACTGTACAAGAGATAGTGCCCGTGCCCATAGGAATGAATTTGACTTTAGTTGCTCAATTATTAAAACATCAGGAACTGAGAGAAATATAAAAAGAGATTAGAGATGCAGGGAAAAAGACTTTAATTACTATACACCATGACACAGAGACCATCAAAGGAGTTTTTAAACGATTTGAAGAACACTTGTCTCATCATTGGTGGGATGTGCTTTTTGGATTGTCACCAACAGCAACCAGCATACTTAATACTTTAATTCATCCTATCATTGTGTTGCTTATTTTAGTTAGTATAAGCTTGATTTTGTCTGTTGTAATACTTGTTTGGAATTGGAAAATGATACGACGAATGACAGCCCTAACTTCACTATCAAAAGCATATGGCTTAGTTTTGAAAGCAACTAGACACATGTCTTGGGCAGATGAAGAAAGGTCTATGTATTGAGTAAAAGAATTTACTCATTCCAAAGAAGAAGTGGGGAATGAAACGTAAACTTTAAGGCATTTAGAGATTTTGAGGAGCTAAGATTTTAGTTAGAAATAAGCCTTACTAGAGTTAATTAAAATAAGAATAATAAATGAGTAGGCCTTGATGAAGTTAGGAGTTAGGAGTTAACTAATAATTGATTGCTTGTCAGCACAATGTTTAGTTAGCTGGGTTTATAATGAAGAATATAGAAACTGACAAATAGCTTTTAGGAACATAAGACAATTGTGGGCCTCCTCTGTTCTGAAACCAATTGAAGACAAGGAATGGGAGTTCTACCAAGAGTTCATTTGTCATACTTGCATTGAAAAGGTAGAAAGGTCAGAAAGAGGAAGACTTCATTTACTTCCTCATTTTGGGACCCCTCCCCATTAAAGGGACCACCGACCCATTTCAAGGGACAAACTACACATGCTTAATAGCTTTTGGAGTTATTAGCATACGAAGCGGGGAATGGGATGTACCAAAATGATGAATATGTATTTGTATTTTGTATATTCAATACTTGTATGGATAAAAAGACTCTGTAATCACCTGGAAGGTGCGGTGTGTATTTGGGAGCTATCCCGCACACTGCCCAGCGTCGAATAAACATGCACTTTCTAACTTTAAACTGTTAGAGAGTTTTTGTCCGTCACAGTTGGATATCGATACTAGATCAATTTCCATATTTTTTTAATAAATCAGTATGTATGGTAAAGGGGTTGCAGTTGGAATTTCCTCAGGCTTTTTACTTTTCTTTTTCCCTCCTTGGGTGTCTAAGGCAAAAAATTTTGTTCTTGTTTCCCCCACTATCCAGAGTGGCAACCGGCTCTCTTCTATAGCAAAAGGTTCTTTAGAGTTTACATAAATGTTTAATGCCTGGCAAATCCAGTCCTCGAAGCTTCCAAACACTGGCCAAAATAAATTATCACCATGGATTTTTTTCCCTCCCCATACTTCCATACAGTAATGGATCATTTTTGCCCTGTCCTTCCCTTTTCTTGAAGGATATTCATCCCAAGATTTTATCATTAGACCTAACAGACTGTCAGGTGGTATCTGGGGAAGCTTCAGCAGGGTCCTCCTCCCCATGGAAGCAGAGGGCTTGCTTTTCCTCTGTCCCATCTTCCAGGACACCTTCACGCACACACACACTCGCGGCCCCCTGTTCGCAGCCCAGCCCCTCTCGGGGTCTGGAAACCGCGCTACTTAGAGGTCCGCACTTGCCTCGTCCTAAAAGGATGTCTCATGTGTTATGTCCTGGGATCCCAACCCCAGCCGAGCGGATCCCCACTTTTATACTCACGCTGTCCCGCGTCTTCGCCCGGGCTTCGTGCACAAAGTTTCCCTGCATCCCTTTTGCTTAATACCAAATTTAGGTTAGTCAGTAAGGGTCCGGGAAGGAAAAGCCTGCACCAGGGCCGCTGAAAGGCAGCGGGGCGCCTCCCTGATTAGGAAATCCCACCTGGTCACCCTTATCTGAGTCAGGGCACCAAACTTGTTATGGACAAATTCAACTGGGGAGGCCAATTATAGATAAATCAATTAACAAGAATTTATTAAGCAAGCGGTAGCAAGCAAAAGAAAGTGTTGGGCGGCCGGGGAGTCTCCGCTCTACCACAGCACTCCCTCCCCCTTTGCCCTTTTTGTTTTTATAGTCCCTTTTTTATTTTTTTTCCCCCAGTTGACATATTTTCTCTCAAGGCACTCTGCACTGGTGCAATTGGTTGCTAGGGGGTCTTTTTTCTGCCCTTGCTGGTCGTAGGGATGAAGGCTCCTCATCTTCCTTGCAGATTGTCCTTGGCCTAAAAGCTAACTTGTATATCATTAGTTACACAGTCTTCTATGCTGGTTGCATCTGCACAATTCTTAAGCAGGATACTTGCTGTTCCCTCGGCCCCCAACCCCTTCTCCTCCCACATCTTCAAATTCCCTACTCAGTTCGAATTCTTACCTCCTTCAATTCTCATTTTGGTGAACAAAGACCTTTATATTTATTACAATGGTTGTGCCTTCCCAGGGTTTCTGCTGCCCTCTTCCAGCACCAGTGGCTTCTTTTCCAGCGCCGAGTCCGTACACAAGCCCCAGGTGCTGGCGAGAGATCAGCGGTCACACCGTGTGCCAATGGGGCAGCCCCCGCATGCCCAGGGGTGCTGGGGCCAGGCTCTGGGAGCAGCAGCATCCCCCTGATGAACTCTGTCTGTGTTCCACAGGAACCCTGTCCTACAGCCCACCAGAGTGGATCCCCCACCAACACTACCACGGCAAGGCAGCGACGATCTGGTCCCTGGGCCTCCTGCTGCACCACCTGGTCATGGGGAAGCACCCGTTCAGGAGGGGCCAGGAGATATCTGGGGGCAGATCTTGTTCCGACGGCTCTCTCAAAGTGGATCCTCATCTCTGGCCACAGGGGCAATACCAGTGCTGGGAGACAGCAGCAGCTCGTGAGCATCCCGCTCTGGCAGCTGCTGAGGAGGTGGCACATGTCCTGATCTCCTGCTCTCCTCCAAAACAGGGAATTGATGGGAAAGTTTAGGGCCAGCTCTGGGCACACCCAGCATGGCCTGGACATGGGAACAGGGGACAACTTCTCCAGCTGACAGGTGATTTCTGGTTTCTCTCCCCAGGGTGCCACGATGTCAATAAGAGGTGTTTGTCCATGCAGGCCTTGGAAAGGCCATCCTTAGAAGAGCTTTTCCATGATCCTTGGGTGCAGGGTGTTCCTCTGCCCTAGAAGATGGGAGAGATCCATGTGCACAATTGGATCTTACCTGCCTGGAAGGTAAGATCTCCACACATCGCTTGGCAAGCAGTGGCAAAGCCAACCAGACAGGTTTTGTCCTGCCTGTAGCTCTGAGTAGGGGACAGCAGAAGGGAACACGCAGCTCTAGGACTGGAGCTGAGCTGGAGACCTGGTGTGGCAAGCACTGGGGGCCACCATCCCCCTGGTTTTGCTTGCCATGGTTCATGGATGTCTGGGGCCCTGGGCAGAGCCCTGACAGCCTGGTCTGGCCCCAGGGAAGGAGAAGGAGCCCCTGGAGAAGCTGCACCAGGTGGGGCTGCTCCTGCTGGGGGCAGCGAGGATGACGTCAAGAATGACAACCTCTTGCTCCACCTGGTCTCTGGCAGGCTGACGATGATGGACTTTGATTCTGACACCTTCTCCAAAGCCAGGCTCCACAGGGAATTTGCAGATGAGTCCACATACAGGGGGATGATCCCAGATTTGGGCATTGCACAGCCTGGCCGGGAACCAAAGATTCCCCTTTGCTGGGGCAGATGCAGCTGATCCTTCAGTCGGCTGCCAGGCTGCTTTTGGCAGGGCTGGGGGCAAGGGCTGGGGTGGGTATGAAATGGGAGTGGGCTCCTGGCCCTGCCAACAGCCCCCAACACCCACCGTGCCCCGGGCTGGGGCTGGGGCAGCCAGCCCGACACAAACAAACCCCCATGGTGGGAGCAGAGGTGGGACTCCAGACCCTGTGCAGGGGCTGCTTTGCTTTGCAGGCAAGGAAGGGCTTGGGCTGCTCCTCTGCCCTTGTTTGCTTTGGGAACACCATGGGGGCAGTGCAGAGAGAAGGGAGAAAGCCTGGGATTCCCTCACCCATGGTGGGTTTTTCCCTGGCAAGCAGGGTTTGGGCCTTCTTCAAGCGCCTGACAGAGATAAGATTTTTGACCTTTTTTCTTGTTCCCCTTTTTGTCTGAAATCTATTTTCAAAAATTTGATGTTTGTTTTTCTAGAGGAAGTGTTCCAGGCAGGGTCCAGTCTGGATCAGGAAGTGCTTGGGAGCAGCTGCGGCGTGGATGGGCCGTGCCCTTGGAGAAGGCTGAGGACATCATTTGGGACCAGCTTTTCTCCCAGCGGTGGATGGCGTGAGGTGGGTCCTGTCTGCTGGGGATGGTGGGGTCAGAGCTTTGGGGAGATGGCAGCGAGCACAGGAGCGTCCTGCTCTGGGCAGCTGCTGAAGGCTGGATGTGCCGTGGCTGGCTGCAGGCTGGGAATGTCCTGCCCTCCTGCTCTGCTCCCAAAGGCAGCAGTGATGGGCAGCTCTGGGCACAGCTCTGGGCACAGCCAGCATGGCCTGGGCTCTGTGGGCAGCTGGGACAAGGGGACAGCAGCCTTCAGCTGAAGGGTGGTTTCTGGTTTCTCTCCTTGCAGCCGGGCTCTGCGGGTGCTGAGGCTGCTCTGGGCCCTGCCAGGGCTCTGCTGGAGCTCAGCACCAGGCTGCAATCAGCAAAAGGAGAAATGGGGTGCCCTGCAGCACAGACTTGCTTGAGCATTTCAGCAACACAGCTCAAGTTTGCAGAGTGTACACCTTCAAGGGAAAATATGGCACCACCCAAGAAATAAACTTGTTCAATAACTTCTGAAATTAAATCAATCTGGGATGACCTCAAATGACATTTTGCAGCTTGCTCAAGCTGTAGCTCAGCCCTTCTCTGACCAGTTCTGTCCCCCACCTGCCTTTTACTCCCCAACTGCTCCCTATTTTCCCCCAGTGAGCTCCCAGCCCATTCCAGTCTCCATCACACTGTTGCCTTCCTTGGTGCCCCTCACCATGAGGAAGGCCGAGCCCCAGGCTTAGGGACTCATCCTGTCACTGGCTGAGAGCAGCAATGTCTCAGAGCTCCGGTGGGATTTTAGTGTCATTCAGAGCTGCTCTCCAGGCCCCAGCTCTCCTCACTGCTGAGTTCCCGCTCCCTTTTCCTCGTCCTTGCAGCAGGATGAGCTCTGTGAATCCCCTTGAGCCTCCCCACTCTTCCCAGCCCACGCACCCACCTCAGTTAGGCTGAAGCTGCAGCTTCTCTGTCTCCTCTGGCACAGCAGTGCAGTCCCCTGTGCGGGGAGCCCCAGCCCCAGAGCACAGCACTCAGCAGTGCAGTCAGGGCTGGAGCAGCTGCCCTGCAGCCCTGGCTTGGCTCTTTGTGGCAGGGAATGCTCCCTGTGTGCAGCTGTCCCTGCAGGATGGCCCCAGGGCAGAGCCCAGCCGGGCTCCCACTTTTCATAGTTCAACACAGAAAAAAAGTTTTTCCGAAAAGAAAAAGTCAATTTAAACATTGACCAATTAAAGATAGACACGCCTCTGAGAACACAGAAGAGTTAAAAACAAAATTCCCAGGAGAACTCGCGCTCTTAAGTTCCAGTCAGCAGTCAGTGCAAAACTCTCCCCTGCACGGCCACGAGTTGGGTGGGGGAGGTAAGAAGCCATGTAGCCTTCAGAAGTAAGCCCAAAAGTAAAAAAACTAGAACCAAACTAGCTCCCTACAGATAAAAGAGTAAAAAAATCTAAAATATCTCCATTCCCCCCAGAGTCTCTCTCTCTCCCAAGAAAAAATAAAAGACAACAAAAATTTTATCAGCAGTTCACCTCAGAAAAAGAAAAGAGCAAGAGAGCCGCAAAGTACCCAAACACCTATAAAAACTAAAGCCTGAGCAGCAACCAATCTCTAAGATTTAAAACTTTTAACCCTTCCTAAAAAATGAAAGCTTTATAAAATTTTTCTCCTCCTTAGTTTGAAATAAAAAGAAGAAAGACAGCCTAAGACCTAAAATGTTAGAAAGAAAAATTCTAAATAAAAAAAGATGATAAAGTAACTTTTAGCTAAACTTTTTCTTAATAGCCACAAACTAAACTAATCTTCTCCTCCAAAAAAACCCTATATTTTAAAAAAATGCTAGTAAGCAAAAAAAACCATGCTTCAACTAAAAAAAAAACAGAAGTAAAGCAAACAAAAAAAAGTTTAAAAATTTTATAATACTGCCCCCTGTCTTCACAGAAAAAGAAAAGAAGAAAATCTCTATTCTTAGACCCTCAGCCCCAGGAAAAAATAGAGAAGACTATTAGTCCCAAAAATAAAAAACTAAACTGTTATTGTTTCCCCTCTTAGCAAAGCATCCTTGAAAAGAAAAATCCTAAAAACAGTCTGTCCATCCATACATTAGTAGTGAAGGCACTGTACATAAAAAAGAAAAAGTCACCACTAGCAAACTTTCTTCTCCAAGGAGTGCCATATAGTAACATAAAAACACAAAATAAAACAACTATATTTCTTAAAAAATCTATAACACAAAAAAACTTCTATCTCCCTACAAATAAACCAAATATTAATTATCTAAAAAATAGAAACCTAATTAAAATCCAAATTGTGTCTCACTGTAATTTATTAAAGTTAACAAGTGAAATGAAAAATACTTTAAAAAGTTTTCATTTTAAATTATGTGTGTTTTCATTTTTCTTTCCACCCCCTTTTAGAATAACATATTAGTAAGAGTTTAATAAAATTTTTTTTCTTATTATTAAGCTTAAGCCTGCTTTACTCTATTCCCAATCGCATTTCACAGCATTCAGTTAAAAAATTGCATTTTCATAAAAAACACTAACATTATACCAATATCAAACCATAACACCACTGCAGCCCCTGAAGCTGTGAAACCAGTGAAATCATCCAGACTGGGTTTTTCAAAGGCCCTTAGAAGGAAGGGCTTGAGAATAAACGTGCTCTGTTTGCCACACGAACATCGGGGTGAGTGGTCTCTTTGGCTCCAACCCACTTTCCTCCCTGAGCCACCGTTACCCACTCCCTCACACGTCCCCCCAGTGCCTTCCCACTGCCTTGTCCTGTCAGGGCTTCTGCAGCCCCTCATCCTTTTGTGGCCCCGTCCCCTCAGGGTCTCCCCCAGCCCGGCCAACCTGCCCGGCAGCAGCGCCGCAGCCCCACAGGAGCTCCAGAGGAGCCCCATCAAGAGGCACCTGGGAGCCCTCAGCAATCCAGCCAGCAAGACACGGGCAGGAGGACACAGACGGCGCTTCCTGCCTGGGACAGGGCTTGTGGCCATCTCCAGGCACCGGTCTCACAGAGATCCCCACAGCTCCAGCCCCTGCCCATCTGCTCTGTCAGCAGCACAAAGGCTTCAGCAGAACCACCAAAGGCCAAGGGGCTTCTGGCCATTTTCCCTAAAACCCTGCATGCCTGGGCATCTTGCTGAGCCCAGGAACCCTTTTCTCCCTCTTCCCCATGGCCCTGCAGAGCCTGGGCAGCAAAAGAAAGATCCTGGGAGTCTGTCTATTACAACACATCCTATATTTATATGCTAAAGAAAAACAAAAAAAAAGGAAAGAACAATCTTGAAGAAATTAAACATTCCTGCTGACTCAGGCGGCCCCAGCAGACAGAATCTCTGGGATCAGCTCTCTGCAGAGCTCCAGCAGCGCAGCCAGCCGAGCCCCGACAGACGAGGCCGTCTCCTCCATGCCCTGCGGAGCCGATCATGCAGGTTGCCAGAGATGGAATATGGAGCTCTCTCTGTTCCCTGGAGGACGTACAATGTTTGAATTGCCAGGCTTCCGACGGCGACACTGATGTCATTGGCCATGCCTTCAAGGGCTGAAAGAGAGGAACAGAGCCATGGTCAGTTCCCGCATCTGAGGGGACCTGAGGAGACTCTGTGCCAGGGCCATCCCAGCCGGCTCTGGCCATGGACAGAAGGGAGCAGGGACCAGCTGGATCAGCCCGAAGCTGCTGGCCACGAATCCCCCAGGTGCCCTGAAACCTCTGTGTGCTCTGCCCACGCCGGCCCTGGTCCGCACAGGGAGCAGAGCCCTCCGCAGCCGGGGCAGGGCTCCCAGCTCCCCCGCCAGCCCCCGCTGGCAGCCCGCTGCCCTCACTCACCCTCAGAGATGAGCTGGAGCTCTTTGGTCCTCCCCCTCAGGTACTGCCCGGCCGTCCCTGGGAACACAGAGCCTGTCAGGCCCAGCGGCACAGCTCCCTGCCCTGGGCGCTGCCAGCCCTGTGCCCACACGGCCTCCTGGCCCGGCAGGGCTCGGGCCGGGCCCTCGCCGCTCGCTGCCGCCCCAGGGCACGGCTGGAGAGGGCGGCAGCAGCGCCCAGGGCAGGCGGGGCTCCGCGGCACCGGCCCGGGGCTGGGGCCGAGCTGCGGCGGGCGGGGAGGGAGCTCGGGCTCCTGGCTCACCCATGAACCTGACGGCCGCCTCTCGCAGGGGCTGCTGGAGGTTCTGCAGGTAGGGCAGGGCCCGGCGCAGGTGCTCGGCCACTCTGCTCCTGTCCTCTGCCAGCTGCAGAGAGCGGCAGCAGGGAAGGGTTGGCGCGGGCTCAGCCCCTGGGCCGGGCGCTCTCCGCGCCAGCCCCGGCCTCCCCTGCCCGCACAGCCCTGAGGCGCGGCCAGCAGCCGCCGGCGCCGGGCTCTGGAGGGGGCAGAGGGCCGGCTGCTGCCCGGGGAGCCGCGGTGCCGCCCCGCAGCCCCGCCCGGCCGGGGCTCCATCGGCACCCGGCTCGGGCCGCAGGAGCCGGCACGGCCTCGGGCTGCAGCAGCGGGCAGGGGCAGAGCTGCCAGCCTGCACACCGAGCACCGCGCTCAGGGGGCTTCTCCAGGCTGGGGCTGCGGCTTCCCGGCCCTCCTTACCAGCCACTCCGCAAACTTCCACAGCTTCTTGCTCTTCACCAGCTTTTCAAGTTCCGTCCTCTTCAGGAACTCGGCCGCACACAGAAGCGTTTCCTGAGAAGCCTGGAGAGCAGCAGAGACGTGGAGATGGCCCCACAGCCCAGGGCGCAGGACCTGTGTCCCTGTGCCAGGGCCTGGAGGAGGCTGCAGCCCACGAGGCGCCAGGGCAGGAGGCAGCCCAGCCCCCTCCCAGGGGAACAGCAGCAGCCCACGAGTCCTCACCTGTGCCACTCGCTGATTCTCATCATGGCAGTGGAAGAAGAGTGGCAGCAGGCTCTGGTGCACGCATTTCTTCAGAGCCTCTTTTTCCTTTTCTTGTGGAAGAGTCACCAATGTTCCAAGGAGCACTGTGGAGAGCAGCTGCACCGGGCTATTGTCCTGTATGAAGGGAAGAAAAAAAGACCTCAGCATCGGCTGCACAGAGCTCAGCTTGGTGCAGGCCTGCAAATCTGCAGGGCACAAAGTCTCCAGGCAGCAGCCAGTGGCCATGGCTGGGGGCAGTGAGCCTTACGTGGTCAAGGAGTGGCAGGAGAGCCTCAACCAGCTGCAGTGCGATAGAGCTGGGTATCAGCATGTCCTTTTCCAAGATGATAAAGTTGAGGAGCATGGCTGTCATGCTAACTATCTCTCCATCTGCGTCCCAGAGGAGCTCCACAAGACTTTCAGTCAGGCTCCACATTTTTTTGCTCTGTGCGGAACACAAGTTTGTCAAACGCCATCCTGCTGCCGCAGGGCCTAGAGGCCAAAGGGCTGTTCTGAAGCACTTGGGCAGCTGAAGCAGGAGGCAGGAGAGCTGGGAGCAGCTGGCCCAGTGCCCAAAGCCCAGCCAAGCCCAAGTGACTGCATTCCTGAGCCAGCCTCAGCCCTTGCCCCCTTCTCACCATCAAGGGATTGTTGATGAGATCAAGAAGGGCTCTGAGCACCAGGTGACACTTCTCTCTGCACCCGCTCTGCAGGTGCCTTGACAAGATTTGGAGGACTCTGTCAGCACCGCGTTCAGTCATGTCCAGGCACTTGAGGACCTGAAAGGCACAGGGCAGTGACAGGGGACCAGCCAGCAGGAGGCCAGAACCGCACAGGGCTGAGCCCAGGCAGCAGCACAGGGCGCGGGCTCTGTCCCAGGCAGCTGCGGCTACGAGAGGGCAGAGAGCTGGGAGGCAGCTGAGCGAGGCAGCGCTGGCCTTCAGGCTCACCTCCACAAAGAACGCCAGGGAGGGCAGCTCCCAGCGTGGCTCCTGTGTGCTGAGCAGCCGGAGCAGGTAGCGAGCGATCCGGGAGCACAAGGGGATGGAGACACAGGACATCTCCCTGGCAGGAGACAAAGTAACCAAGGCTGTGGGCCAGGGGGACAAACCTCTCCCAGGACTGACTCACAGAGGTCTGTTCTTTCCCCAGCATCCTGCAAGGGCCCCTGGGCTATTTGGGAGGTGGCTCCTTGTGGGAACCCTCCTCTCCCAGCCTTTTCCAGTCTGTTTGGCTGTCCCTGGGTGACAAGGTCCTCTGGCCCGTGACCACAGGCACTGTATGGGGCACCCCAGGCACAGAGCACAAATGTCAGAGGCAGCGGGGAGAAGGGGGGTCTCACTTGGCCAGCAGACCCACGGCATGGTGGTAGGTGTCAGCACACAGCAGCTTGTCCCAGCCACACTTGCGTTCCATTGCCACCACCACATCCTCGTGTTGCATTTGGCAGAGCAGGGACTTCAGGGTCTGCACTGAAAACCTGTGTGCAGAGCAAAGCCCGGGTCACGCTGGGAGCACTGGCTCCTGCCCAGGGATGTGGCAAGGACAGGAGGACTGGCATGGAGCACCTGTTGGGGCTGGTGTCAAGGCCATATTGCTGCTGGCATCCCTTCCAGAAGGTATTGACCTCCTCTGGCACATCCAGAGTGCTGAAGAGCACTTGGAAGAGCAGATGCACCAATAGGTGGGGGAGATACACAGTCACCATATGTGGGACACAGGGCAGCTGGAGGATCTTCCACATCAGCACAGTTGCCTGCAAAGGACAGAGCAGCCCGAGACAGCGCTCAGTGCCGAGGTGTTCGTGTGGCAGTGCCCGAGAACGGGAGGGAGAGGCCTGGAGAGCCACAGGGGAGCACCGGGCCTGGTGGCCCTGAAGCTGCCCCGAGGCCAGGTTTCAGCCCCGCGCCTGAGGCAGGGAGACGCCGTGAGGGAGGGAGGATGGAGAGCTGCTGGAGAGGTGGCCTTGGGCCAGCAAAGGCCAGTTGCAGAAACTCACAGCCAGGACAAAGACACCCTTTTTGTCCCCATCGGAGGTGCACGTGCTGTGCTCTGGCCAGCTGCCCAGCACATCAAGCAGTACGAGCATGGCCGGCTCTGCAGTCCTGGGCGAACACATGATGCTCTTCCACATGGTCAAAGCAGCTCTGTGGGGTCAGAGCTCTGTCTCAGGGGGGTCTGAGACACAGCACCGTGGCCTGGGCAGCAGTGGGGACCTGAGCTGGCTGCCAGCCCTGCCTCTGCCCACTGCCCCTCACCAGTAGCACTCAGGCAGCCCAGCCCTGTAGGGACGGGCCCCTGAGGGGCAGCGAGGGAGCAGCAGGCTCGGGGGCTGATGTGCCAGGGCTGGCAAAGGGAGCAGCCAGAGGGCCCTGGGACTCTCTGTTGGTCAGACACCTGGGACAGGCTGTACAGGCTGATGGGCTGGGGAGCCCTGAGCCCTCTGGGCAGGTGGGCTCCATACCTGTCACACAATGGGGCCACACGCAGGAGCGTCATGACTACGTCAGCGGGCCGTTCTTCGGTGAGATCCAGCAGGGTCCTGGTCAGCCTGTGCTCAGCAAACTGGTTGGCCTCGAGCCACTGGTGGATGTACCTCACCATGGCGGGCACCTGGAGAAGGCACGAGGAAACTTGGAAAGCTGCCAGAGGGAGGAATGTGCCCAACTGCCCCAGAGAAGTGCTTCCCCTGCCACCACACTGCCATGGCCTCAAAGGCTTCCAGGGAGCAGCAGACGTGGCTTGGGAGGCCAAGTAATTCCTGGGAGGCTCAAAGCCTGGCCACAGGCTGCTTACTTGCTTTGGATTGGAAAACCCCTCCTCTACCAGCATATCAGCCAGGGCAGCACAGGTCTGGGTTTTGAAGATGTGCGAATATGCTCTGGGCCCTTTGCCCATGGTGGTCTCTTCCTCCCGGATCCTCTTCATGAATTTGCAAACCAGCTGTAGGAGAAGGGCAGGAAGCCAGGGATGTTCCACGGAATGCTCCAGGCGTGGTGCTTGGCTGAGCAGTGCCAGCAGGCCCAGCCCAGGTGGGGATGGCTGCAGGTACCTGCGCTGTTCTGCGGAAGCGGCCACGGGTGCGTTTCTGCTCTTGTGTGCGCTGCACGGCTGCACCTGGCAAAGAGCGAGCGCAGCCCCAGCTGAGGGGCTGCGGGAGAGGCCGGAGAACACAGCCCAGCCCTGCACTGCCCAGGCAGGGACAGCCCTGCGACGCCCCAGGGCATGGAGCACGGCTGTGGGGTGTCTGCCCGGCCCCTATTCCATCCTGTCCATGGGCATGTCCCCAGGGGATGGGATGGGATGGGATGGGATGGGATGGGATGGGATGGGATGGGATGGGATGGGATGGGATGGGATGGGATGGGATGGGATGGGATGGGATGGGATGGGATGGGATGGGATGGGATGGGATGGGGTGGGGTGGGATGGGATGGGATGGGATGGGGTGTGGTGGGATGGGATGGGGCGGGGCCAAGCTGCCTGCAGCTACTAACTCTGCAGCCCAGCAGCCCAGCTCTGCCACTCACCCTCCTGCAGCTGCTTGAATGGCACCACTTCTTCAGTCTCGTGTGCAGGGGCAACTCCAGGGCCTTCTTCCTCTTCCTCCACCCAGGCCAGCTTGGGCACTCTTGGGGGTCTCTGCTCCATGTCAGTGGCTGGATTTGTGGTCTGGCCTTGAGGTCAGCTGCAGTAATAACACCTCGGAAAAGCTCCAGGTCAGACACGAACGAGTGCGCTGTGTGGGGGCTCCTCACAGCACTGTTCTGTCCCGTCCTGTCCTGTCAAGTGCTTGGAGCACTGTGGCATGGCCTTGTCACCGCCAGCTCCTATGTCACCACGTGTCACAAAGGGTCCTTTGACACGCTGTTCCATACCATGGTGACCATGCTGCAGCATGTCACAAAGGGCCCCTGCACACACTGCCCCCTGCGCTATGGCCGCCTCCAGCCCACCCAAGATGGCCAGGTTAGAAGGAATCCCTCACCCCAAGTGTCCAAGACAGGCTGACAGAGTCTTTAGGAACGGCTCAAACCATCAGCAAACGCTGCCCTGCTCTGCGGGCTCAGGGCAGCAGGAGCCCCCGCAGCTGGGAAGTGCACAGGGCCTTCCACAGAAGCTGGCACTGCCTCCTTGAGACATGTCCCAGCTGGTGGCCATCCTAAACCCGCAGGTGTGGCACGCACAAGGAATGTGTGGGTCAGGGCACGAATGCTGCTCTGACCCCTGGGGCCCGGGGAGCGCTGACACCAGCAGGTGAGGCAGAGTCCCTGCCCAAGCAGACCTGCCACCCCCCGAGCCCTGGCAGCGCTGGTGCCCTGTCTTCTGCCCCAGAGACCTGTGCCCCTGGGGGGCTTCTGTGCCAGAGGGAGCCAAACCCACGTGCACTGGGGGGCTGTGCTCCTGCCTGCAGGGGCTGTTGGCAGGAGCACCTGGAGCAACTGCTGGCAACACTTGGTCTCTGTCAGAAGCTCTTACTCCATGCTGAAATTATTTTCTCATTGAAGTTATTGCCTTCAGCACAAAAACACCTTAGCACCGAAGGCACAGAAGAATCTGGCAAGTAAGAATCCTCAGTTCAGGAAAGCTTTACTTCCCGTTGCTCAACTCAAGTAGTTCCAAAACACTGCAAACTTCCCAAATTAATTGGGATAGCCTGAGGAAAAGAAGATTTGGAATTTTGCTTCCCATCTCAAAGCAGCAACTCATTTGCCTTAACCTCATCCATTGAGGGTCACTTTACAGAACATAACACTACACAAAACAAGGGCAAAACCAAGGGCCTTTCTTTGGTTTGCAAATGGTTTTCTATGAAGGGATGATAATATCCTAATTATCTTAAGGAATAAAAGATCTCAAGAAATGAAAGTCCACTCAGTGTTACAAAAGTAGCCTAAACAAATGAATAGAAGGAAAAAAGGCTAATCCTCCCCCTGGTAGAGATATCGAATTGTCCAGTAAAGTACAGCTCTCCCCTCTTGTTCTTTGCAGGAGAATCAGGACCATGAAGAGGAAAAATCACAAATATTCTTTCTGCCCTCCGTAACCAAAGCTGTGCCAAACCAGAGATGCTGCCTTCAAAGTGACTCAAATTCCAACCTAAACCGCTCACCTTCCAGACAACTCCTTCCCCAACACCCCACCAACACCAACACCCCCAAACCCCAGCACAGAAGCCCTCAACACCCCGTCAGGGGCCCCAGCTGCCCCCGTCCCTCTGCAGAGCTTTCCCAGCCTCCAGCAGATGCCCGGGTTCCCTGCACGTGCCATGGGATGGCACTCAGGAGGATCTGCTCCGAGGCCTTCCCCTGGAGCGAGCTCAGGCTGCCAGGCCTACGGGTCCTGGATCATCCTTCCCACCGAGCCTTCCTGTGCACGGCTGTTCCATCTGCACCTTTGGGCTCAGCTCGGACTTCTCCACCTAACCAGGAGTGTTGCAGCGCGCGTGTGCGGGGCGTGCTGGACGGCTGTGGCACAGGCGTGACTGTCCCCCTGCGAGCTCTGCAATTCCCAGTTATCGGCAGCTCTGGCGCAGGGACAGACAGCGATGACACGGGTCTTGGTGTAGAACAAGATGGATTTATTCCTGGGCTCCCCAGCAAGACTGGGGGGCGGGGGTGAACAGAAGTTTTTATACAGCAACTCAGGAGGCGGGTGTAGGAAAGTGAACCAGTGAGGATATGGTAAGGGAGGAATATAAGGTGGGGCAAATAGCTTATGAGCCTATCAGGGAAAACAGGGGAGGGGAATAATACAAAGTAAGGAGTGGGGTATCAAGGGCAGCAAGACAGACACTGAACTCTCCGGAGAAAGGGGTAGGGATAGGGAGGATTGACAACTTGGAAGGGAGGAGGTTAGGAAAGAGCTTGGGAAAATTGGCAACAGGGACAGGGAGTGGATTAGGCAGGAGAACAGGGGGCAAACATGGATTCAAAGCAAAACACACCACAATATCTCCCTGTGTCTTTTTACAAAAGGGAGGAGAGTTCTGGGGTTCAAAACAAATTAATGAATCTATTACATAACATATCATATACATAATCTATCATATAACAGATTCTAGCATGTGACAAATTATTACAGCAAAAGAAAAGAATTCAAAAATTAACAGGAAAAAATGAACTACTCGTGACCATAACGCATGGGGTAAGGATCTTGTTCGCATAAGAAACTTAATATAAAATGTACAAAGTTATTATATATGGAATCAGGGTCCGGAGGAGGAATTGCAGTGGAATTATCTTGAAGTAAGACTGGGCTTGAAGCATGAATCACCGAGGAATCTGCAGGTTCTGGCTTTCTGGGGTTTGAAAGTGATTTTGGAGGTCACTCCTCCTGTAGGATGTGATCAGCAAATGGAGATGTGGTCTTGCTCATTTCATTTTATGCTACTGTGGGTATTAACTGGACAGAATGATTCCTCTCTCTATAATATATAACTTCTTAAGCAAATTATTTTAAAGTATCAAGAATATAATGAACAATTTTTTAGTCAAGAAATTTAGTTGGGAATGTGGGAAAATGGTTAAACAAAAATCAACAAAGATCATGAAGTTTAAAGAAGGTCTAAAGGTAAATTAATGAACTCTTTTTCCAAAGCGTACTGTGAAAACTTTAAAATAATATTGAAATTTAAAGGAACATTTGGTAGGGTAGAATTAGGGAAATGGACGGGGAACTTGGGCAGTCACTCTTGAATAATTTTGTCCTTATATTCATTCAATTGTTTATTTTTATTTTCATTATGATGATAATAGGTTTTTTTTTTACTTTGGACAGTTTTTTCTTATGTGATCTTTCTTTATACAGGTGAAACAAATTTTTGACTTTGATGGGCAAACACTTGCCTCATGTCTCTTTCTTCTATACTTAAAACATATTTTAAATTGTTCTTTTTGGTTCCTTTTTTCATTTATCTCAACTGTGGAAGCTTGTAGGTTAATGATCTTGAACGGTTTCCACAAAGGCTTTGAAGGGTCAAGGGCCTTGGGGAGATTCTTCCAAAAATTGAATGCAAATTGAATTCATAATTGATTCAGTTGATAAGAAGAAATATGATTACTTTGGCGACTGCCACAAGTGTTATGGGGTATCGATAAGGGGACGAACCTGGGCGCCGCCATCCTAGGGAGAGACAAAATGGAGGATTCCAGGTCTGGGTTTCCAGCTCCACCTTCCTCCGAAGGAGGTCCCTCCATAAAAGAGGGTGATCTCCCAAGAAGGAGGGTCCCCTGACGGGAGGCCCCATAGGCGATCCTCCCCCCAGAGGAGGAGCCGGAATAAGGAATGGGGGATGGTCCAACCCCACCTTCCAACAAAGGGCACTGGCCCCACACGCGATTCGTGCAGGGGCCTCTGCGGAAGGGGTGGGGCTGGCGGGAAACTTGGGGCCGGAGAAGAAGGGTCCAGGCAGGAAAGGGTGTTCCAAGCGGTGTGGCCATCACCACCTTGGAAAGGAGTGCCGAGTGCACTGCAGTTCCCTCAAGAGGTCTGAACAGTGTCCAGCGGGGTGCTTGGGGTGCTGTGGCCAACACCATCCCCAAGGGAGGATAGGGTAGGGTTTTGGGAAGTCCGAGGGACAGAGGGTACAGGGAGCTTCACAGAAGCCACAGGGGAACTTACAGGGGAGGAGCCCAATGCAGCTAAATTTCAACAAGGTGCATGGGTGTCAGGGGCTTCTTGCATAATATTAGATTCTCCCCTATTCTTATAAACGTGCCATTGTTTGATGGAAAATTTCTGCCCTATTCTTGTCTTTTCTACTCTCTCAGACCTCATGGGATACCCCAGCCTTTGGGGGAGAGCCCAGCTTTGGGTAAGAGAGAGACTAGAAAAGCACCTCCTGATAAGTGGAGACTACCCTCAGGGGATGCCCCAACCTTTTGGGGAAGAGTGAGGATCCAAGGGAGTGATGGTGAAGATCCCCTTGGATCAGGAGGGTACCCTGTGGTCTCCGCAAGCTTGGCCACCAGCTTGTGGAGACTAAACGCACCCGCCAGGAAAATACCCTGCTTCGGCTCACTTACCCTCAGAGCTGTCCTTTGCTTTTAGTTAGTTTTAGCTAGCTGAGGCAAAGAAGTTCCCTGGACTGTGGCTTTTTCTTTTCTTCAGACCTGCTCAAACCTGCTCTGGACTGAGCACCCAGAAGAGCACTGGCAGCTCACACCTGTGGCCCACCAGGCCCGGCCTGGGCCGCAGCATTTCCAGTGCCGGAGGGACCGATAAGAGACTGAGTGAGCCGAACTGCAGCCCGGGGAGGGGACTTTCTGAGTTTATCTCTCTTTTGGAGCAGCAAGAAGTTTTATTGTTTGATATTCTTTAGGTTTTCTTGCTTAATAAAGAGTCTTTTCCATTTTCCAACTAAGGGGTGGAGTGTGTCTGTTTTAAATGGGGAAGCTTAGGAGTTTTAGGTTTCTTCAAAAAATAAAAGAAGAAAACCCCTCTTTGCCTGAGCACAGCCAGTTCTCCAAGCACAGCAGGTCCCAGGTGACTGAGCAGAGACAGGACGGGCTTGGGCTATGTGGGGCAAGGTTGTCCACACTGCCTCAGACCTCCAGGCACAGCTTCTCTGACTAGGCCAGACATCCTCAGGAGAGTCTCTGGGCCAATATCAGTCGCTGAATGCTGCAGTCACCTCTGCTCTAAATAGAACAGTCATAAAATATACTCTTCAAAGAGGAACATGGATTTATTGGAAGCTCTTGCAAATAGTTTTCCATCAGTATTGTAGGAAACCTTCCTAATGGACTGCACTAGAGCAGAAGGAAATCAGGGCAGAGCCATGGTTTGTCAGGACTTGCTTGATCCCAATGAGCCCCGTGGTGCATTTAGAGCTGAGCCCTGGAAGCTCAGGGCCTGAGAGGAGATTGCGCCAACCGAACCAGGAGTCAAAGTCCGAGGAAAAACCCAAAGTGTCTCAAAAAATGGGTCCCCTGAGGTCCACCCACACAGACCCTTCATGGAGTCGTTGGAGGAGAGAATTGTAGGAGCAGGTACGAATCCTACACCCAGGGAATGTGCCCCAATAGTGTTTGAACCTCAGCAAGGACAATGCACAGCAGCGACACAGAAGAGGGGATTCCTCTGCCAGTGTGCAGGAGTCAGGACTCTGGATCTGGGCTCAACACTGCAACGTTCCCATGTTTGGACAGACGAAGGGGCTGTCCCCGGGGCGTGCGGGGCTCGGCCGTGGGGCGAGCGGGGAACGGACACGCGGACAAACAGCCTCGGTGCTTCAGTTGCAGAGGCAGAAGCGGCAGCGGCGGCAGCAGTGGCGGCGGCAGCAGCGGCGGCAGCAGCAGCAGCATAAGCAGTTTTTCTATTCTTTTTCTTTCTCTTCTTTCTCTCCTGCTGTCAGACACCTTCCTCTCGGTGTCCCTCACCCGCTGTCCCTCCCCTCTCCCCGCCTCCTTCTCCCCCCTGCCCGGCCGGGCCATGTCCCCGGCCCGCCCCCGGCCCCGGGCGGGGCTGCCCCGTCCCCGTCCCCGCCCGCCCCGCCGTGGTCTCGCCTCCGCCCGGCTCTGGCCGTGCTGGCGGTGGCGCTGCTGGGCGGGCATCAGTGCCTGGGGCTGGGGCGGCATCGCCGCCCTTTGGCTCCGCCTGGCCCGAGCCCGGCCCCGGCCCCGCCGCAGGGCCTGGCCCTGGCCCCGGCCCCGGCTCCTCCCGGGCCCCGTGGAGGACACACGCGGCACGGCCGCTCCCGCCACCTCCGCCGCGGCTTCTCCGGCCCGAGCTCCGCCGCTCGGCAGCGCAGCCGCCGGCCCCGAGCCTCCCGTGTCCCGGTCCCGAGACCGAAGGCCTGGGGATGGCCGGCCCGAGGCGGTTGAGGGGCGCTCGGGGGCCGCTCCTGGCCCCGGGCCGAGCGCTGACAGCCGCGTCCCGCCCGCAGGGAAGGCGCAGGAGGCGCTGCAGCAGCGGTACCGAGTGGGTTCGCTGCTGGGGCGCGGCGGCTTCGGCAGCGTCTTCGTAGCCACGCGGCTCTCGGACGGTGCCCCGGTGAGCGGCGGGGCCAGCGGCGGGTGCAGGAGGAGGAAGAAGGCAGAGTAGGGGGAAGAGAAGGAGGAGGATAAAGGAGGGAGAGGAGGAGGAGGAGGAGGATGGAGGAGGAAAAGTAGGGGGAGGAGGGAGGAGGAGGAGGAAGAGAAGGAGGAGGAGGAAGGACATGGTGTCCACTGGCTTCCCTGTTGTGGTCCAGCTGCTGGAGTGGCTTGAGCTCCCCAACAACATCGTGATGGTGCTGGGGCGGCCACAGCAGTCTCAGGACCTCCTGCATTTCATTCGGGCACGGAGGTTCCTGTCTGAAGAGGTGGCACGGCAGCTGTTCCGCCAGGTGCTGGAGGCCGTGCGGCACTGCACCAGCCGCAGGGTCCTGCACCGTGACATCAAACCAGAGAACATCCTGGTTGACCTGGCCACTGGCCAGGCAAAATTGATTGACTTTGGCTGTGGCACCTACCTGCAAGACACAGCCTACACTCACTTTGCAGGTGAGCCCGGGCAGGGGTGTGCTCCCAGTCCCGCCATCTCATGGCCCAACATCTCACAGGCCAAGCTGGGTGTGGCAGCGAGGATTCTCCCTTTTGCTGCCAGTCAGGGTACTGAGCCTTCCCCTGAGTTGCTTTGAGCGGGGCTGGGCAGGGAGGCATCTTCCAGCCCTGCTGGCAGCCTTTGCCCACCACTCTGCCTGGGGCTGGGGTTGGAGCAGCAGCAGCCGGCCTGACAAAAACATCCGTGGGTGGGGGTAGCAGAGGAGGGGGCGGTGGACGGTTGAAAAAAGTGTTTATTTTCTTATCTCATGGGTTTAAATAGTCTTGGGGGACTTTGCTACGTCAGGGGGGGTTGGTAGGGCCTCTAGGGTTAGTCAGGAGTTGAAAACTACTGGGTTAGGTGTGGTTACATGTTCTGGGGGTGGTAGATAATGTGTTGCAGGGTGAAGGGGGAAGGGTCTTTCTTTCCGTCACATCCCGGGATCTTCCGTTCGCCTGTCCCTATCTACTACATCGGGCCAGGACCAGTGCACCAGCCAGTTTGGTGTGCAGGCAAGAGGAAGGGCTTGGGCTGCTCCAATCACCTTGTTTGTCTTGGCTTCATAATATTTTTGGGGCACTGCAGGCAGGGAGGATAAGGACATGTTTTTTTCCCCCAGCCCTGAGTGGGGTTTTGCTTTACATGTCATGGTCAGGCCTTGCTGGGGCTTCTGCTGCCCTCTTCCATCACCAGTGGCTTCTTGTCCAGCCCTGAGTTTGTAGACAAGTCCCAGGTGCTGGCGAGAGTGCAGCAGTCGCCCCGCGTGCCACTGGGGCAGCCCCTGCATGCCCAGGGATGCTGGGGCCAGGCTCTGGTAGCAGCAGCAGCATTCCCCCGATGAACTCCATCTGTATTCCACAGGAACACTTTCATACAGCCCCCCGGAATGGACCCACTTGGGCTGGTACTACGGAGAGGCAGCAACGATCTGGTCCCTGGGCATCCTGCTGCACCAGATGGTCTGCGGGCAGCACCCTTTCAGGAGGGGCCGGAAGATCAGCTGGGACCATCAGCTCTCGCTGCCACAGCGGCTCTCTCCAGGTGGATCCTCATCTCTGGCCACAGGGGCAATACCAGTGCTGGGAGACAGCAGCAGCTCGTGAGCATCTCGCTCTGGCAGCCGCTGAGGTGGTGGCACATGTCCTGCTCTCCTGCTCTCCTCCACAACAGGGAATTGATGGGAAAGTTTAGGCCCAGCTCGGAGCACAAAAGCAGCATGGCCTGGGCATGTGAAGAGTGGGGCAAAGCAGACAGGAGCCTTCTCTAGCTGACCGCTGGTTTCTGGTTTCTCTGCCCAGAGTGCCAAGATCTTATCAGGTGGTGTTTATCCATGCACTTCTTGGACAGACCTTCCTTAGAAGACCTGTTCTGTGAACCTTGGATACAGGATATTCACCTGCCGTAGAAGAAGGGAGAGAGCCACATGCACACTTTGCTGCCGGGCCCTGGTGAGTTACAGCTCCACACATGCCCTGGCAATCAGAAGCAAGGAAACCCAGACTTTTTTCCCTGCCTGTGTCAATGCACTGGGGTCTTTGGGTGGGAACACACAGCCCTTGTGCTGGAGCTGAGCTGCTCTGCCCAGCACTGGTGGCTGCCATCCGAGCTGGTTTTGCGTGTCCTGGTTCCCTGACAGCTGGGGCCCTGGGCAGAACCCTGACAGCCTGGTCTGACCCCCAGGGCAGGAGAAGGAGCCCCTGGAGAAGCTGTACCAGGTGGGGCTGCTGCTGCTGCTGGAGACAGTGAGGATGACATCAAGGATGACAAACTCTTCCTCAAGTTGGCCACTGGCAGCTGAAGATGATGGACTTCTGGCACCGTCTTCAAAGCCAGGCTCCACAGCGAATTTGCAGATGAGTCCACAGCCGGGGAAATGCTCCCAGATTTGGGCATTGCTCAGACTGGCTGGGAACAAAAGGTTCCCCCTGTGCTGGGGCAGATGCAACTTCAGTCGGTGCCCAGCTGCTTTTTGGCAGGGCTGGGGGCACGGGTTGGGGTGGATACAAAATGGGAGTGGGCTCCTGGCCCTGCCAACAGCCCCCAGCACCCAGCATGGCCTGGGCTGGGGCTGGGGCTGGGGCTGGGGCTGGGGCAGCCAGCCTGACACAAACAAACCTCCATGGTGGGAGCAGAGGTGGGACTCCAGACCCTGTGCAGGGGCTGCTTTGCTTTGCAGGCAAGGAAGGGCTTGGGCTGCTGCACTGCCCTTGTTTGCTTTGGGATCACTGTTATTTTGGGGGGCAGTGTAGGAGGGAAGAGAGAAAGTGTGGGTTTCTCTCCCTTATGTATTAAAAAAATATGGATATTGATCTAGTATCAATATCCAACTGTGACGGACAAAAACTCTCTAACAGTTTAAAGTTAGAAAGTGTATGTTTATTCGACGCCGGGCAGCGTGCGGGATAGCTCCCAAATACACACCGCACCTTCCAGGTGATTACAGAGTCTTTTTATCCATACAAGTATTGAATACACAGAATAGAAATACATATTCATCATTTTGGTACATCCCATTCCCTGCTTCGTATGCTAATCACTCTAAAAGCTATTAAGCATGTGTAGTTTGTCCCTTGAAATGGGTCGGTGGCCCCTTTCATGGGGAGGGGTCCCAAAATGAGGAAGTAAATGAAGTCTTCCTCGTTCTGACCTTTCTACCTTTTCAATGCAAGTATGACAAATGAACTCTTGGTAGAACTCCCATTCCTTGTCTTCAATTGGTTTCAGAACAGAGGAGGCCCACAATTGCCTTATGTTCCTAAAAGCTATTTGTCAGTTTCTATATTCTTCATTATAAACCCAGCAAACTAAACATTGTGCTGACAAGAAATTAATTATTAGTTAACTACTAACTCCTAACTTCATCAAGGCCTACTCATTTATTATTATAATTTTAATTAACTCTAGTAAGGCTTATTTCTCTTAGCTCCGTCAAAATCTCTAAATGCCTAAAAGTTTATGTTTCATTCCCTACTTCTTCTTCGGAATGAGTAAATTCTTTTACTCAATATATAGACCTTTTTTCATCTGCCCAAGACATGTGTCTAGTTGCTTTCAAAATTAAGCCATATTCTTTTGATAGTGAAGTTAGGGCTTTCATTCGTCATATCATTTTCTGATTCCAAACAAGTATTACAACAGACAAAATCAAGCTTACACTAACTAAAATAAGCAACACAATAATAGGATGAATTAAAGTATTAAGTATGCCGGTTGCTGTTGGTGACCATCCAAAAAGCACATCCCACCAATGAAGAGACAAGTGTTCTTCAAATCATTTAAAAACTCCTTTGATGGTCTCTGTGTCATGGTGTATAGTAATTAAAGTCTTTTTCCCTGCGTCTCTAATCTCTTTTAAAATTTCTCTCAGTTCCTGATGTTTTAACAATTGAGCAACTAAAGTCAAATTCATTCCTATGGGCACGGGCACTATCTCTTGTACAGTGATTAAATTGGCTTTTATATACTGGTGTGATACTACAGGTGCCTGATATGAGAAGTCACATCCCTCAATTTTAACAAAGTTACAGACACATAGATTGAACTGAGTCTCATTCATGCTTAGATTATCCATCATTATGGTGGAGCATGCTGTTCTGAGACAGACACAACCTTGTCCTACATATACAAGCAAAGTTGTTTGTTTGCCTGAATGTGTTTCAAAGTGGCAAATACTTTGGTCCGTATCTAAACATGTATCTTTATTACTTTCTAATGTCCCCTCACATATGTACCCCAGTTGTCTCCTCATAGAACAGGGCTCTAGATTGATGGTCTGCCACTTTCCTCTGATTTCTCGCGCCCATGTTCTATGTTCAGAAGGATATAACACAGTCCCCTCATGGTTTAATCCTAGGGGCACTATAGGATGAATTAAGCTCACTGATGCATTAGGTATTGTTAAGACAAAGGCTGTTACTTTACTTGTCATAGGGTTATAAGTGAAATTGACCAAAGTCCACCAAGCTTGTAGTTCCCTTTCTATATCAGATGCACTATCCCAAACAATTTTACAGAGTTCGGCAGGGAATATTCCCTCCCCGCCTTCTCTGATCACTGCAGCAGCTACTGACTGCATCCATAGTTGTGCTTGGGTACACCCAAGAGCTAGTGAAACATTTTCGCTAGCTGTGCCTAATGCATTAATTATTAACTCATGGTCTCGCTCTTCAGTATTTTCCCCTTCTGGTAATACTTTGGATAACTTCCAATGGTTGTCACCCAGTGCTAGTAGGGAAGATTGCAAAGGTTGCTGTAATTTAACCAAGTTGTTCCCTACTGTTGTTAGTTTATTCATCAGTACTTCTGAATCTATGGTATTTAGCACTCCTAATCCAGTCCCTAGCAGCCCAGTGAGATCTCTTTTACTCTTAAAGTTGGAGGGCATTTGTTTTTGAAGCCAAGTGGCCCAGTCCATGAAAGGATTTCTGAGAAATGGGGCGCACTCTGGCCGGACATCTGAAGCATTTACCTGTATTCCCATTTCTACTCGCTTCAGAAACCATTCCGGATTGACCAGCAGTCTTTGGATTTCTGTTTTCTCAATAGCGTACGGCCCAATTTTAGTAATCGTAGGAGCTATAGGCTGCTCCTCTACTTCTGGGATAAGTGGCTGTGGGGTAGTAATAGCTTTCTTTTGTATTGGAGGGGTAGTTCTAGTCCTGTTCTTATGATATTCAACACACACTTGAGTGATATTAAAATCAAGATCATAGCCTCTTATTGCACATCCCTCTAGTTTTAGTCTAAATTCAGGACATTTACTCAAACATTTGTCACAGCATTCGGGGCTAATCCGAATGAGTTTCATGGGTGGTTGGTAAGCCTCATGGAACCCATCTTGCACAAATGCATAGTTACATCCCCAAACATTTCTCCCTTCCCACAAACGTGCATTTGTAACCTTTATAATCTCATTCAGGGCCCTACGAGAGTGGGGATCATAGGCCCTTCCTTGACACCAGTATATTCCAGTTACGTTGTACTTGTGTGGTATTGTATTGGCTCCTGTTACAACTGTGGCAATAGTGATAATAGTTATGACCTTCTCCATCATGTCCATAATTTCTATAGGTCCATTTATTCGCTGTTGCAGGTGAGCTTCAACTTCAGTTCGTTGTCACCTGGTGTCACTTTCCAGACTCCCTCAGGAACTTTCTTCACTCGGGAGTGATGGATGCAGGCTTTCTGTTCTTTGATCTTGATTGCAGTAAAGGTAGTGAGGAGCACTAGGTAGGGTCCTTCCCACTGTGGTTCCAGGCTTTTTTCTGCAAAAGACTTAACATATACATAATCCCCAGGTTGTACATCATGTACTGGCCCATCTAATTCTCTGGTCTGAGCTCCAGCCTCATATTTTTCAATTTCCCTTAATTGTTTGTTCAGGGCTACTATATATCTATGTCTTGAACTGCATATGGTCTCCCATATAATATTTCAAAGGGGCTCATTTTTTCTTTTGTTCTTGGTTTTGTCCAGATTTGCAATAGTGCTAATGGGAGAGCTTGGGGCCAAGGTAGGTTTGCCTCTTGTCCCAACCTTACAATCTGTTGTTTAATCAAATGATTCATCTTCTCCACTTGGCCACTCGATTGAGGATGATATGGGGTATGTAACTCCCAATCTATCCCCAGGTGATGGCTAATTTGTTGCACAGTTTTGGAGATAAAATGCGGCCCTCTATCTGAGGATATGGTGGCTGGAACTCCAAACCTCGGTATTATTTCTTGCAACAGTGCTTTTGTTACCTCTCGTGCTTTAGCAGTCCTAGTAGAAAAAGCTTCTGGCCAACCCGAAAAGGTATCAGTCAATACTAGGAGATAACGATATCCCCCCTTCCTAGGTAATTCTGTAAAATCGATTTGCCACTGCTGCCCAGGTCCACAACCTTTCCCAATTTGTCCAACTTTAGGCCTTGGGATGTTTTTAGGATTAGTTCGGAGGCAAAGGCTACACTGACGAGTTACTTGTATTATTGTGCCCTGTAATTTCCTAGCTATAATTTTTCCTTTCAGATGGTTATACAGGGCATCTATTCCCCAGTGTGTTTTTTCATGCTCCTTTTGCACTAATGACCACAACAAATAGGAGGGCATCACAAGTCTCCCTTCCTCTGTTATAGCCCATCTTTCTTGATTAAAATTCGCTTTTTCTGCCTTAATAAGTTTCTTATCCTTTTTATTGTACACAGGCTTACCCTCAATAGAAATCTTTCGATCTGGGATTAATGTTGCTTCCACTGTCTCCTCAAATACCTCACCTTTGGCTGTGTCTTTTGCCTCTCTGTCCGCCAGCATATTCCCTTCTTCCAATTCAGAGCTCACTTTTTGGTGTGCCTTAATGTGCATGATGGCTACCTTCTCAGGTAGCTGCACTGCATCTAGTAGTCTCAGTATCTCTTGTGAATGTTTAATATTCTTCCCTTGCGAATTCAACAGTCCTCTCTCTTTCCAAATGGCTCCATGTGCATGAACTACCCCAAATGCATACCTTGAGTCTGTGTAAATGTCAATCTCTCTTCCTTTTGCCAACTCTAAGGCTCGAGTTAAGGCGATTATTTCGGCCTTCTGTGCAGAGGTGTTTGCTGATAACGGTCCAGACTCTATTACCTCTCTGCTTGTGGTAACCGCATACCCAGCATGCCTTTTCCCACTGATGCCATAGCTGCTTCCATCAGTAAACCAAGTCTCAGCACCTTTGAGTGGGATGTCCTTCAGATCCGGACGGCTGGAGTAGGTGGCTTCAATGGTCTCCAGACAGTCATGGATCACTGGTTCTCCCATACCCCCGCTGAGAAAGGAAGCTGGATTCACAATGTTAGTTACCACCATTTCAACATCATCCTGTTCTACTAGTATAGCTTGGTACTTCAGAAACCTCTGTGGAGAGAGCCAATGTCCCCCTTTTGCCTCAAGGACTGCAGACACTGTGTGAGATACTAGCACAGTCATCTTCTGGCCCAGGGTGAATTTGCGTGCTTCCTGGATGTTCACTGCCACTGCTGCAATGGCTCTGAGACACCCAGGCCATCCTTTAGCTGCCGTATCCAGCTGTTTGGAGAGATAAGCCACTGCTCTCCAGTACGGGCCTAAGTTCTGTGCTAGTATTCCCAAGGCGATCCCTTGTTTTTCATGGGAAAACAGGAAAAATGGTTTACTCACGTCTGGAAGTCCCAAGGCTGGAGCTGACATGAGGGCCTTCTTTAGTTGGTCGAAGGCTTGGGTTGCTTCCTTTGTCCACTGGAGATCTCTGCTCTCTTCTGTGATCAGGGCATACAGAGGTTTAACAAGTAACCCATAGTTATAAATCCATAGTCTGCACCACCCTGTCATGCCTAAAAAGGTTCTCAGTTCTTTCACTGTCTGAGGTCTCGGGGTCTGACATATTGCTTCTTTGCGACCTTGGCCCAAGGTCCTTTGTCCAGCACTCAGTTCATAACCCAGGTAAATGACTGTTTGCCTCACCATCTGGGCTTTCTTCTGGGATACTCGATACCCCTGCAAGCCCAAAAAGTTTAGGAGGCTTACCGTCCAATTTACGCATGTTTCCTGGGTCTGGGTGGCTATCAGGAGATCATCCATATACTGAAGCAACTGTCCTTCTCCTGGTGGAGGTTCCCAAGATTCTAAATCCTTGGCAAGTTGTTCCCCAAATATAGTAGGAGAGTTCTTGTATCCCTGTGGTAATACACACCATGTGAGCTGGTTCCTCCGTCCAGTTTTGGGTTCTCCCATTCAAATGCGAAAATTTTCTGGCTGGCTTCGTGGAGAGGGAGGCAAAAGAAAGCATCCTTTAAATCTAAAATGGTAAACCATGTTAGTTCAGGTGTTAAACGAGTTAACAAGGTATAAGGGTTAGCAACTACTGGGTACAAGTCTTCAGTTACCCTGTTAACAGCCCTTAAATCTTGTACTAACCTGTATGACCCATCAGGCTTCTTTACTGGCAAAATTGGGGTATTAAAATCAGATTGACACTCTTTTAACAGTCCTCTTTGCAAAAAAGTTTCTATAATTGGGCTAATCCCTTCCCTATCTTCTTTCTTCAGGGGGTATTGTTTAACCCTCACTGCCTGTTCCCCCTCCTTAAGCTTGATTTGCATAGGTACTGCATTCTTTGCTCTCCATGGTATATTAGAAGCCCATACCCCAGGGAATACTTGATCCATTATTTTCCTGAAGTTTTTCTCTTCTTCACTTACAGCTTCAAGTTCTTTGGTTATTAACATTAGGCTCAACAACTCCACGTATTGTTGGTCCTTTACCTCCAAGCTAATGTCTCCATTTTTAAATATTATTTTTGCATCCAGCTGCTCTAGCAGATCCCTGCCCAAAAGTGCAGATGGAGCATTAGGCATATATAAAAACCGGTGAATTCCCCATTGCTTTCCCAATTTATATTTTAACGGTTTGCAAAAATATGCTCTTTCAGATTGGCCAGTAGCCCTTTTTACCCTAACCTAATCATTTGTTAAAGGTATTAGGGCCTTATTCAACACTGAAAATGTTGCCCCTGTGTCTACTAAAAATTCCACTTCCTTTTCTTTATTCCCTAGTTAACTATAACCAGAGGGTCCCCTAGGGTAGGGCCCGCCGGTCCTCCTCAGTCCTCCTTCGCATGAGCAACCACTCTTTCTCCCCCGTGATCGCTTTTTCTCTGTTCGTCACCTCTTCTTCGTTCTGGGCACTGGTTTTTCCAGTGTCCAAATTTCCTGCAAAATGCACATTGATCTTTTCCCAGTCGGGGTGGTCCTTGTCTTGGCGGGTCTTGCTCACATTTTTCCTTTCCTTCTTCCCTTGCTACTGCTACTAATTTCTCCATCCCTTGTTTATATCCTTCCTCACGGTTACTAAAGACTCTCCACGCTTCATCTAATAGAGTCTCCAAGTCTCGGCTATTTGGGCCCCGGATCTTCTAAAATTTCTGCCTTATATCTCCTGTGGATTGTCCTAGAAACAAATTTATTAGTTGTTGTATTCCTTCCTCCGATCCAGAGTCCAGAGTGGTGTATCGCCGCATCGCGTCCCGTAGGTGATCTAAAAAATCAGAGGGTGTTTGAGAGGGACCTTGTTTAACAGCATGCAAAGCTGACCAGTTTATGGTCTTAGGAATTGCTCGTTCTAGTCTTTTCACTATAAAGTCTTGATATCTCTTAAGCTGTGCTAATTCATCAGGTTCATTGGGATCCCACATCGGGTCCTGAAGAGGAAATACATCTTTAATATCCTCTTGTGTTGATACACAAACGTCTTCAGCTAAGTCCTTGGATACCTTTCAAACTAACTGCTTCTCTGTTTCTGTTAAAGCATCAAGTAGTAACTGCATGTCTGCCCAATCAGGTAAATGTTGCTTAACCATAAACTTCAACCTTTTGGCAACACCTATCGGGTCATTTCAATAACCCTTAGCAGTCTTTTCCCAAGCCTCTAAATCCATTGAGAAAAAGGGGACCTTAATTATCCTTGGCTCCCCATCAGAGGCTATAGCTTGCCTTAAGGGTGCTTGTATGACTCCTTTAGTTTGCTTTCTAGTTGTTTGTGGGGGTGGGTTCATTCTGGTTTGCCTTCTGCTCCTTGACGCTATTGGACCTTGTGGGGAAGGCTTGGGACTTGGTTCAGATTCATCCCATTCACTATCACTACTGGGCAATGGTGGATGAAACCTCGAGGGTTCCCCTGATCTAGGAGTTGGTGGGGAAACTCTTGCTTTAATTACTGTTTTTTTCAGAGTATACGAACCAGAGGATAGGTTAGGGGAGACTGAAGTTGGTGAGGGTTCTGATTTCACTCGTTCCCTCACCCTCTCTTCTACTCCCCTTCCTTCCTGGTTTCTAGGTGGTGGTAAAAGTGCCTCTGCTGTCCCTTGTTCTAAGATCTCTGTTGCATGCACTTTACTTGGGTGTGATCATCTTTGATTTATTGAACATGTGCTGCAACACCGTTTGAGCTTTTCCTTGTTAGCCTTAGTATCCTTTTCAAGAGCCAGTACCAGTGGATCAGACGGTGGCCTAATCCCACAGTCCCTTTGCCACTCAGGGTGATTTCAAGACTGAAAAACATATCAGCATAAGTTACTTCTTGCCACTTTTGTTCATGCCTAAGGAAAAGCATTAACTGTAATAAAGTCTCATAGTCTAAAGTACCATTTGCTGGCCATTTCAACCCTCCATCAAGTCTATAGATTGGCCACCACTGTGTAGAAAATTTAACAAGTTCCCTTTTAGTTTCACTACCACCATAGCCCACCAGCGCTTTCCAGTGTGTTAAGCTACACCCTAAAGGGGTTCCTCTGGGAATCTCTTTGCTCTCATTTGCCCCCATGTTCAGGGTTTTTTTTTTTTTCAAAACGTCTTTTGATCTTATCCCAGTTCTTAAGCTTTACCTGGTATTCTTCTGGTACAAAAATATGCTGGCCACACTCAACTCTAAGTATTTCCACTGGTTTCTTCAAAGTTCCTGAAACTCCGTTTTCCAACAATTCAAATTTTTTACTGCTACCAGGAACCTCTTGACCAGTCACCAACAAAACTTGTATAACTTTCTGGGTAGCCTCTTGTTCTTTTGAACGACAAAAAGCACAAATTCCAGTCTTAGGTATTAGCCACCTGTACCCTTTTCGGACCCACAAATCCTGACAGACTACACACCAAAATACAATCCACGGATTACAATAACAATCTTTATTTGGGCAGGGGAATATTCCTGAACCAGGCTTTCGGTTCCTGTTTCTCCTGGTCCTGGTCATAAAGCTATGCTAGCAAACAAAAGGGATAAAACAATTTGTTAGTTAATTTTCACCTTTTCTCCTTCAAAACAAGGTTCAGAGCAGCAGCTGCAAAGGAAAAACTTGTTATACAAAAGAAAAAGGGAAAAAGAAAAAAAAAAAGAAAAAACAACAAAAAAAACTTCACTCATTAAATCAAATCCTCTGTTATGTTTTGCTCTGGGTATATTACTGTAAAAATTTGTTTAAAAACTGTAAGCAACCTTTCATACACTGTAGCAAGTTTGCAGCTAAAAGCCAAGCCTATCTCCTGTCGCACTGTAAACAAAGGACAAATGGAAATCTTACAAACTGTCAGTCCAATTTCGACCGAAATTTCGTGACTCCACACTGCACTGAGAGCTGTGTGAACCACTACTATAGCCTGTTCTAAAAATTTTCGGATTTCTGACCAAATTTCTCTCACCCTTTGATTGAAAATGTTACAAAATGCAAAGTTCAGCTGTGTATTCGCAGCTGCAAACCAGGTTTCTCTTTTTCCAGGAGGACCTAAATTCTAATAGTTTAGGCTCACTAAAAAACACCCTGGAGTTTTTCACAACCCCAAACACATTCAACAAATGTTCTAACAATGTCTTGCTAAAATCACACAAACTTCAGTCAAAACACAACACAAATCTTTCAACAAGGAGTGAAGGGGAGGGAGGAATAAACTACCAGCAAACACTCACCCGCTAAACCTGGGGTTTTCCAGGCAGTTGAAAAATGTATCCTGAGGTCACAGAGCCTGAATTCTCCTCTAGTTATCTGGGAGACAAATAACCTCTTAATCACCAGGACTATCTTGAAATTAGTTTAGGCTTTTCACTTCACCCTCTAGCTATAAAACAAAAATTCAACTTACAAAGCTTTTCATCCAACAACATATCAAATAAAATTTTCACAGTCAAAAACACACGCTGCCCAAATTCACACAAATACACACAACCTAAGCACCATGCAAATACTTTAAATCAGTCTGCACTCCCAAAGGTCAGTATTTCTTTGCAAAGCAAATAACAATTTCACAAACCTCTTACAATTTCAAGTTCACAAAGCTCCTAAAAACACTTACAAAAATTAATAACACACGCCAAATCACACAAATTATAATGCTCACAACACTAACTCTTACAAACCACAACAAATACAATGCTCAAATAGTTTTCCACAGCCTAAACACACAAAATCACAAACTCACTAAACAAACACGGATCCGGTTACAATACACACATACAGGGCTCGGGGCCACAACTCAAAATGTCACAGCAGGACGCTTCACGTTCCAAAGTTAAGACTAACCACCCAAATTATGGATTACTAAGGTGCACCTTCCAAATTACAAACTGAGATCAGAGCCACCCCTGCTCCAATCCAAATCCACAACACCACAGCCGCTGCCTCCTCTACGAGGCACAGACTACCAACCTTCTGGTGCTGCTGCCTCCTCTATGAGGCACAGACTACCAACCTCAGATACGAGACGTCTCTCGTGTCTTTTAAACTGCCTATATAATAAGGTACCTTCCCCCAAATATAAACATACCTCTTGTCCGTAGTTCAGCAGGTTCTGGTCTTTCCCCGGGTAGTCAGCGAGATCGCAGGATCCCTCTTCCCAGAAATTTCTGGGTGGGCACCCAGAGGGGTCCTGGACCCCACCGGCCCCACGGCCAGAGAGAGCAGTCCTCCTGCCTGGCTCGCCAAAATGATTTATTAAAAAAATATGGATATTGATCTAGTATCGATATCCAACTATGACGGACAAAAACTCTCTAACAGTTTAAAGTTAGAAAGTGTATGTTTATTTGACGCCGGGCAGCGTGTAGGATAGCTCCCAAATACACACCGCACCTTCCAGCTGATTACAGAGTCTTTTTATCCATAGAAGTATTGAATACACAAAATACAAATACATATTCATCATTTTGGTACATCCCATTCCCCGCTTCGTATGCTAATCACTCCAAAAGCTATTAAGCATGTGTAGTTTGTCCATTGAAATAAGCCGGTGGTCCCTTTCAGGAGGAGGGGTCCCAAAATGAGGAAGTAAATGAAGTCTTCCTCGTTCTGACCTTTCCACCTTTTCAATGCAAGTATGACAAATGAACTCTTGGTAGAACTCCCATTCCTTGTCTTCAATTGGTTTCAGAACAGAGGAGGCCCACAAGTGTCTTATGTTCCTAAAAGCTATTTATCAGTTTCTATATTCTTCATTATAAACCCAGCTCACTAAACATTGTGCTGACAAGCAATCAATTATTAGTTAACTACTAACTCCTAACTTCATCAAGGCCTACTCATTTATTATTCTTATTTTAATTAACTCTAGTAAGGCTTATTTCTAACTAAAATCTTAGCTCCTCAAAATCTCTAAATGCCTTAAAGTTTACATTTCATTTCCCACTTCTTCTTTGGAATAAGTAAATTCTTTTACTCAATACATAGACCTTTCTTCATCTGCCCAAGACATGTGTCTAGTTTCTTTCAAAACTAAGCCATATTCTTTTGATAGTGAAGTTAGGGCTGTCATTCGTCGTATCATTTTCCAATTCGAAACAAGTATTACAACAGACAAAATCAAGCTTATACTAACTAAAATAAGCAACACAATAATAGGATGAATTAAAGTATTAAGTATTCCGGTTGCTTTTGGTGACAATCCAAAAAGCACATCCCACCAATGATGAGACAAGTGTTCTTCAAATCGTTTAAAAACTCCTTTGATGGTCTCTGTGTCATGGTGTATAGTAATTAAAGTCTTTTTCCCTGCATCTCTAATCTCTTTTTATATTTCTCTCAGTTCCTGATGTTTTAACAATTGAGCAACTAAAGTCAAATTCATTCCTATGGGCACGGGCACTATCTCTTGTACAGTAATTAAATTGGCTTTTATATACTGGTGTGATACTACAGGTGCCTGATATGAGAAGTCACATCCCTCAATTTTAACAAAGTTACAGACACATAGATTGAACTGAGTCTCATTCATGCTTAGATTGTCTATCATTATGGTGGAGCATGCTGTTCTGAGACAGACACAACCTTGTCCTACATATACAAGCAAAGTTGTTTGGTTGCCTGAATGCATTTCAAAGTGACAAATGCTTTGGTCCGTATCTAAACATGTATCTTTATTACTTTCTAATGTCCCCTCACATATGTACCCCAGTTGTCTCCTCATAGAACAGGGCTCTAGATTGATGGTCTGCCACTTTCCTCTGATTTCTCGCGCCCATGTTTTATGTTCAGAAGGATATAACACAGCCCCCTCATGGTTTAATCCTAGGGGCACTATAGGATGAATTAAGCTCACTGATGCATTAGGTATTGTTAAGACAAAGGCTGTTACTTTACTTGTCATAGGGTTATAAGTGAAATTGACCAAAGTCCACCAAGCTTGTAGTTCCCTTTCTATATCAGATGCACTATCCCAAAAAAGTTTACGGAGTTCGGCAGGGAATATTCCCTCCCCAACTTCCCTGATTATTGCAGCAGCTACTGACTGCATCCATAGTTGTGCTTGGGTACACCCAAGAGCTTGTGAAACATTTTCGCTAGCTGTGCCTAATGCATTAATTATTAATTCATGGTCTCGCTCTTCAGTATTCTCCCATTCTGGTAATACTTTGGATAACTTCCAATGGTTGTCACCCAGTGCTTGTAGGGAAGATTGCAAAGGTTGCTGTAATTTAACCATGTTGTTCCCTACTGTTGTTAGTTTATTCATCAGTACTTCTGAATCTATGGTATTTAGCACTCCTAATCCAGTCCCTAGCAGCCCAGTGAGATCTCTTTTACTCTTAAAGTTGGAGGGCATTTGTTTTTGAAGCCAAGTGGCCCAGTCCATGAAAGGATTTCTGAGAAATGGGGCGCGCTCTGGCCGGACATCTGAAGAATTTACCTGTATTCCCATTTCTACTCGCTTCCGAGACCATTCCAGATTGACCAGCAGTCTTTGGATTCCCGTTTTCTTAATAGCGTACGGCCCAAGTTTAGTAATCGTAGGAGCTATAGGCTGCTCCTCTACTTCTGGGATAAGTGGCTGTAAGGTAGTAATAGCTTACTTTTGTATTGGAGGGGTAGTTCCAGTCCTGTTCTTATGATATTCAACACACACTTGAGTGATATTAAAATCAAGATCATAGCCTCTTATTGCACATCCCTCTAGTTTTAGTCTAAATTCAGGACATTTACTCAAACATTTGTCACAGCATTCGGGACTAATTTGAATGAGTTTCATGGGTGGTTGGTAAGCCTCATGGAACCCATCTTGCACAAATGCATAGTTACATCCCCAAACATTTCTCCCTTCCCACAAACGTGCATTTGTAACCTTTATAATCTCATTCAGGGCCCTACGAGAGTGGGGATCATAGGCCCTTCCTTGACACCGGTATATTCCAGTTACGTTGTACTTGTGTGGTATTGTATTGGCTCCTGTTACAACTGTGGCGATAGTGATAATAGTTACGACCTTCTCCATCATGTCCATAATTTCTATAGGTCCATTTATTCGCTGTTGCAGGTGAGCTTAAACTTCAGTTCGTTGTCACCTGGTGTCACTTTCCAGACTCCCTCAGGAACTTTCTTCACTCGGGAGTGATGGATCCAGGCTTTCTGTTCTTTGATCTTGATTGCAGTAAAGGTAGTGAGGAGCACTAGGTAGGGTCCTTCCCACTGTGGTTCCAGGCTTGTTTCCGCAAAAGACTTAACATATACATAATCCCCAGGTTGTACATCATGTACTGGCCCATCTAATTCTCTGGTCTGAGCTCCAGCAGAATATTTTTTAATTTCCCTTAATTGTTTGTTCAGGGCTACTATATATCTATGTCTTGAACTGCATATGGTCTCCCATATAATATTTCAAAGGGGCTCAATTTTTCTTTTGTTCTTGGTTTTGTCCGGATTCGCAATAATGCTAATGGGAGAGCTTGGGGCCAAGGCAGGTTTGCTTCTTGTCCCAACCTTACAATCTGTTGTTTAATCAAATGATTCATCTTCTCCACTTGGCCACTCGATTGAGGATGATATGGGGTATGTAACTCCCAATCTATCCCCAGGTGATGGCTAATTTGTTGCACAATTTTGGAGATAAAATGCGGCCCTCTATCTGAGGATATGGTGGCTGGAACTCCAAACCTCGGTATTATTTCTTGCAACAGTGCTTTGGTTACCTCCCGTGCTTTAGCAGTCCTAGTAGAAAAGGCTTCTGGCCAACCCGAAAAGGTACCAGTCAATACTAGGAGATAACGATATCCCCCCTTCCTAGGTAATTCTGTAAAATCGATTTGCCACTGCTGCCCAGGTCCACAACCTTTCCCAATTTGTCCAACTTTAGGCCTTGGGATGTTTTTAGGATTAGTTCGGAGGCAAAGGCTACACTGACGAGTTACTTGTATTATTGTGCCCTGTAATTTCCTAGCTATAATTTTTCCTTTCAGATGGTTATACAGGGCATCTATTCCTCAGTGTGTTTTTTCATGCTCCTTTTGCACTAAAGACCACAACAAATAGGAGGGCATCACAAGTCTCCCTTCCTCTGTTATAGCCCATCCTTCTTGATTAAAATTTGCTTTTTCTGCCTTAATAAGTTTCTTATCCTTTTTATTGTACACAGGGTTACCTTCAATAGAAATCTTTCCATCTGGGATTAGTGTTGCTTCCACTGTCTCCTCAAGTACCTCACCTTTGGCTGCGTCTTTTGCCTCTCTGTCCGCCAGCATATTCCCTTCTTCCAATTCAGAGCTCACTTTTTGGTGTGCCTTAATGTGCATGATGGCTACCTTCTCAGGTAGCTGCACTGCATCTAGTAGTCTCAGTATCTCTTGTGAATGTTTAATATTCTTCCCTTGCGAATTCAACAGTCCTCTCTCTTTCCAAATGGCTCCATGTGCATGAACTACCCCAAATGCATACCTTGAGTCTGTGTAAATGTTAATCTCTCTTCCTTTTGGCAACTCTAAGGCTCGAGTTAAGGCGATTATTTCGGCCTTCTGTGCAGAGGTGTTTGCTGATAGCGGTCCAGACTCTATTACCTCTCTGCTTGTGGTAACCGCATACCCAGCATGCCTTTTCCCACTGATGACATAGCTGCTTCCATCAGTAAACCAAGTCTCAGCACCTTTGAGTGGGATGTCCTTCAGATCCGGACGGCTGGAGTAGGTGGCTTCAATGGTCTCCAGACAGTCATGGATCACTGGTTCTCCCATACTCCCGCTGAGAAAGGAAGCTGGATTCACAATGTTAGTTACCACAATTTCAACATCATCCTGTTCCACTAGTATAGCTTGGTACTTCAGAAACCTCTGTGGAGAGAGCCAATGTCCCCCTTTTGCCTCAAGGACTGCAGACACTGTGTGAGATACTAGCACAGTCATCTTCTGGCCCAGGGTGAATTTGCGTGCTTCTTGGATGTTCACTGCCACTGCTGCAACGGCTCTGAGACACCCTGGCCATCCTTTAGCTGCCGTATCTAGCTGTTTGGAGAGATAAGCCACTGCTCTCCAGTACGGGCCTAAGTTCTGTGCTAGTATTCCCAAGGCGATCCCTTGTTTTTCATGGGAAAACAGGAAAAATGGTTTACTCACGTCTGGAAGTCCTAAGGCTGGAGCTGACATGAGGGCCTTCTTTAGTTGGTCGAAGGCTTGGGTTGCTTCCTTTGTCCACTGGAGATCTCTGCTCTCTTCTGTGATCAGGGCATACAGAGGTTTAACAAGTAACCCATAGTTATCAATCCATAGTCTGCACCACCCTGTCATGCCTAAAAAGGTTCTCAGTTCTTTCACTGTCTGAGGTCTCGGGGTCTGACATATTGCTTCTTTGCGATCTTGGCCCAAGGTCCTTTGTCCAGCACTCAGTTCATAACCCAGGTAAATGACTGTTTGCCTCACCATCTGGGCTTTCTTCTGGGATACTCGATACCCCTGCAGGCCCAAAAAGTTTAGGAGGCTTACCGTCCAATCCACGCATGTTTCCTGGGCCTGGGTGGCTATCAGGAGATCATCCACATACTGAAGCAACTGTCCTTCTCCTGGTGGAGGTTCCCAAGATTCTAAATCCTTGGCAAGTTGTTCCCCAAATATAGTAGGAGAGTTCTTGTATCCCTGTGGTAATACACACCATGTGAGCTGGTTCCTCCATCCAGTTTTGGGGTTCTCCTATTCAAATGCGAAAATTTTCTGGCTGGCTTCGTGGAGAGGGAGGCAAAAGAAAGCCTCCTTTAAATCTAAAATGGTAAACCATGTTAGTTCAGGTGTTAAACGAGTTAACAAGGTATAAGGGTTAGCAACTACTGGGTACAAGTCTTCAGTTACCCTGTTAATAGCCCTTAAATCTCGTACTAACCTGTATGACCCATCAGGCTTCTTTACTGGCAAAATGGGGGTATTAAAATCAGATTGACACTCTTTTAACAGTCCTATTTGCAAAAAATTTTCTATAATTGGGCTAATCCCTTCCCTATCTTCTTTCTTCAGGGGGTATTGTTTAACCCTCACTGCCCGTTCCCCCTCCTTAAGCTTGATTTGTATAGGTACTGCATTCTTTGCTCTCCCTGGTATATTAGAAGCCCATACCCCAGGGAATACTTGATCCATTATTTTCCTGAAGTTTTTCTCTTCTTCACTTACAGCTTCAAGTTCTTTGGTTATTAACATTAGGCTCAACAACTCCACGTATTGTTGGTCCTTTACCTCCAAGCTAATGTCTCCATTTTTAAATATTATTTTTGCATCCAGCTGCTCTAGCAGATCCCTGCCCAAAAGTGCAGATGGAGCATTAGGCATATATAAAAACCGTTGAATTCCCCATTGCTTTCCCAATTTATATTTTACAGTTTGCAAAAATATGCTCTTTCAGATTGGCCAGTAGCCCCTTTCACCATAACATAATCATTTGTTAAAGGTATTAGGGCCTTATTCAACACTGAAAATGTTGCCCCTGTGTCTACTAAAAATTCCACTTCCTTTTCTTTATTCCCTAGTTTAACTATAACCAGAGGGTCCCCTAGGGTTGGGCCCTCCGGTCCTCCTCAGTCCTCCTTCGCATGAGCAACCACTCTTTCTCCCCCCCGATCGCTTTTTCTCTGTTCGTTACCTCTTCTTCGTTCTGGGCACTGGTTCTTCCAGTGTCCAAATTTCCTGCAAAATGCACATTGATCTTTTCCCAGTCGGGGTGGTCCTTGTCTTGGTGGGTCTTGCTCACATTTTTCCTTTCCTTCCTCCCTTGCTACTGCTACTAATTTCTTCATCCCTTGTTTATATCCTTCCTCCCGGTTACTAAAGACTCTCCATGCTTCATCTAATAGAGTCTCCAAGTCTCGGCTATTTAGGCCCCGGATCTTCTGAAGTTTCCACCTGATATCTCCTGTGGACTGTCCTAAAAACAAATTTATTAGTTGTTGTATTCCTTCCTCCGATCCAGGGTCCAGAGTGGTGTATCGCCGCATTGCGTCCCGTAGGTGATCTAAAAAATCAGAGGGTGTTTGAGAGGGACCTTGTTTAACAGCATGCAAAGCTGACCAGTTTATGGTCTTAGGAATTGCTCGTTCTAGTCCTTTCACTATAAAGTCTTGATATCTCTTAAGCTGTGCTAATTCATCAGGTTCATTGGGATCCCACATCGGGTCCTGAAGAGGAAATACATCTTTAATATCCTCTTGTGTTGATACGCAAGCATCCTCAGCTAAGTCCTTGGATACCTTTAAAACCAACTGCTTCTCTGTTTCTGTTAAAGCATCAAGTAGTAACTGCATGTCTGCCCAATCAGGTAAATGCTGCTTAACCATAAACTTTAACTTTTTGGCAACGCCTATCGGGTCATTTCAAAAACCCTTAGCAGTCTTTTCCCAAGCCTCTAAATCCATTGGGAAAAGGGGACCTTAATTATCCTTGGCTCCCCATCAGAGGCTATAGCTTGCCTTAAGGGTGCTTGTATGACTCCTTTAGTTTGCTTTCTAGTTGTTTGTGGGGGTGGGTTCATTCTGGTTTGCCTTCTGGTCCTTGACGCTATTGGACCTTGTGGGGAAGGCTTGGGACTTGGTTCAGATTCATCCCATTCACTATCACTACTGGGCAATGGTGGATAAAACCTCGAGGGCTCCCCTGATCTAGGAGTTGGTGGGGAAACTCTTGCTTTAATTACTGTTTTTTTCAGAGTAGATGAACCAGAGGATAGGTTAGGGGAGATTGAAGTTGGTGAGGGTTCTGATTTCACTCGTTCCCCCACCCTCTCTTCTACTCCCCTTCCTTCCTGGTTTCTAGGTGGTGGTAAAAGTGCCTCTGCTGTCCCTTGTTCTAAGATCTCTGCTGTATACACTTTACTTGGGTGCGAGCATCTTTGATTTATTGAACATGTGCTGCAACACCGTTTGAGCTTTTCCTCGTTAGCCTTATTATCCTTTTCAAGAGCCAGTACTAGTGGATCAGACGGTGGCCTAATCCCACAGTCCCTTTGCCACTCAGGGTGATTTCGAAGACTGAAAAACATATCAGCATAAGTTACTTCTTGCCACTTTTGTTCATGCCTAAGGAAAAGCATTAACTGTAATAAAGTCTCATAGTCTAAAGTACCATTTGCTGGCCATTTCAACCCCCCATCAAGTCTATAGAGTGGCCACCACTGTGTAGAAAATTTAACAAGTTCCCTTTTAGTTTCACTACCACCATAGCCCACCAGCGCTTTCCAGTGTGTTAAGATACACCTTAAAGGGGTTCCTCTGGGAATCTCTTTGCTCTCATTTGCCCCCATGTTCAGGGTTTTTTTTTTTTTCAAAAGGTCTTTTGATCTTATCCCAGTTCTTAAGCTTTACCTGGTATTCTTCTGGTACAAAAATATGCTGGCCACACTCAACTCTAAGTATTTCCACTGGTTTCTTCAAAGTTCCTGAAACTCCGTTTTTCCAACAATTCAAATATTTTACTGCTACCAGGAACCTCTTGACCAGTCACCAACAAAACTTGTATAACTTTCTGGGTAGCCTCTTGTTCTTTTGAACGACAAAAAGCACAAATTCCAGTCTTAGGTATTAGCTACCTGTACCCTTTTCGGACCCACAAATCCTGACAGACTACACACCAAAATACAATCCACGGATTACAATAACAATCTTTACTTGGGCAGGGGAATATTCCTGAACCAGGCTTTCGGTTCCTTTTTCTCCTGGTCCTGGTCATATAGCTATGCTAGCAAACAAAAGGGATAAAACAATTTGTTAGTTAATTTTCACCTTTTCTCCCTTCAAAACAAGGTTCAGAGCAGCAGCTGTTAAGGAAAAACTTGTTGTACAAAAGAAAAAGGGAAAAATAAAAACAAAGAAAAAAACAACAAAAAATTGCAAGTTATTAATCACTCATTAAATCAAATCCTCTGTTATGTTTTGCTCTGGGTATATTACTGTTAAAATTTGTTTAAAAACTGTAAGCAAACTTTCATACACTGTAGCAAGTTTGCAGCTAAAAGCCAAGCCTATCTCCTGTCGCACTGTAAACAAAGGACAAATGGAAATCTTACAAACTGTCAGTCCAGTTTTGACTGAAATTTCGTGACTCCACACTGCACTGAGAGCTGTGTGAACCACTACTATAGCCTGTTCTAAAAATTTTCGGTTTTTTGACCAAATTTCTCTCACCCTTTGATTGAAAATGTTACAAAATGCAAAGTTCAGCTGGGTACTCGCAGCTGCAAAACCAGGTTTCTCTTTTTCCAGAAGGACCTAAATTCTAATAGTTTAGGCTCACAAAAAAACACCCTGGGGTTTTTCACAACCCCGAACACATTCAACAAATGTTCTAAAAAGGTCTTGCTAAAATCACACAAACTTCAGTCAAAACACAACACAAATCTTTCGACAAAGAGTGGAGGGGAGGGAAAGATAAACTACTAGCAAACACTCACTCGCTAAACCTGGGGTTTTTTTTTTTTTAGGCAGTTAAAAAATGTATCCTGAGGTCACAGAGCCTGAATTCTCCTCTAGTTATCTGGGAGACAAATGGCCTCTTAATCACCAGGACTATCTTGAAAGTAGTTTAAGCTTTTCACTTCACCCTCTAGCTATAAAACAAAAATTCAACTTACAAAGCTTTTAATCCAACAACATATCAAATAAAATTTTCACAGCCAAAAGCACACGCTGCCCAAATTCACACAAATACACACAATCTAAGCACCATGCAAATACTTTAAATCAGTCTGCACTCCCAAAGGTCAGTATTTCTTTGCAAAGCAAATAACAATTTCACAAACCTCTTACAACTTCAAGTTCACAAAGCTCCTAAAAACACTTACAAAAATTAATAACACATGCCAAATCACACAAATTATAATGCTCACAACACTAACTCTTACAAACCACAACAAATACAATGCTCAAATAGTTTTCCACAGCCTAAACACACAAAATCACAAACTCACTAAACAAACACGGATCCGGTTACAATACACACATACAGCGCTCGGGGCCACAACTCAAATTGTCACAGCAGGACGCTTCGCGTCCCAAAGTTCAGACTAACCACCCAAATTATGGATTACTAAGGTGCACCTTTCAAATTACAAACTGAGATCAGAGCCACTCCTGCTCTAATCCAAATCCACAACACCACAGCCGCTGCCTCCTCTACGAGGCACAGACTGCTAAACCTCTGGTGCTGCTGCCTCCTCTACGAGACACAGACTAAAAAACTTCTGGTGCTGCTGCCTCCTCTACGAGACACAGACTAAAAAACTTCTGGTGCTGCTGCCTCCTCTACGAGGCACAGACTAAAAAACTTGTGGTGCTGCTGCCTCCTCTACAAGTCACAGACTGCTAAACTTCTGGTACTGCTGCCTCCTCTACGAGGCACAGACTACCAACCTCGGATACGAGACGTCTCTCGTGTCTTTTTAACTGCCTATATAATAAGGTACCTTCTCTCAAATATAAACATACCTCTTGTCCGTAGTCCAGCAGGTTCTGGTCTTTCCCCGGGTAGTCAGCGAGATCGCAGGATCCCTCTTCCCAGAAATTTCTGGGTGGGCGCCCAGAGGGGTCCTGGACCCCACCAGCCCCACGGCCAGAGAGAGCAGTCCTCCTGGCTAGCTCGCCAAAATGATTTATTAAAAAAATATGGATATTGATCTAGTATCGATATCCAACTATGACGGACAAAAACTCTCTAACAGTTTAAAGTTAGAAAGTGTATGTTTATTCGACGCCGGGCAGCGTGCGGGATAGCTCCCAAATACACACCGCACCTTCCAGGTGATTACAGAGTCTTTTTATCCATACAAGTATTGAATACACAAAATAGAAATACATATTCATCATTTTGGTACATCCCATTCCCCGCTTCGTATGCTAATCACTCCAAAAGCTATTAAGCATGTGTAGTTTGTCCATTGAAATAAGCCGGTGATCCCTTTCATGGGGAGGGGTCCCAAAATGAGGAAGTAAATGAAGTCTTCCTCGTTCTGACCTTTCTACCTTTTCAATGCAAGTATGACAAATGAACTCTTGGTAGAACTCCCATTCTTTGTCTTCAATTGGTTTCAGAACAGAGGAGGCCCACAATTGTCCTATGTTCCTAAAAGCTATTTATCAGTTTCTATATTCTTCATTATAAACCCAGCTAACTAAATATTGTGCTGACAAGCAATCAATTATTAGTTAACTACTAACTCCTAACTTCATCAAGGCCTACTCATTTATTATTATTATTTTAATTAACTCTAGTAAGGCTTATTTCTAACTAAAATCTTAGCTCCTCAAAATCTCTAAATGCCTTAAAGTTTACATTTCATCCCCTTTGGGTAGGATTTTCCCTAGCATGTAGGGGTTGGGCCTTCCTCAGACCCTTAACAGAGATAGAGTTTTTTTCTTGTTTCCAGTTGTCTCTAATCTCTTTTCAACAGTTTGTTGTTTGTTTTTCTAGAGGAAGCGTTCTATGTAAGGTCCAGTCTGGATCAGGAAGTGCTTCGGAGCAGCTGCAGCGTGGATGGGCCGTGCCCTTGGAGAAGGCTGAGGACATTGTTTGGGACCAGCTTTTCTTCCAGCGGAGGATGGCGTGAGGTGGGTCCTGTCTGCTGGGGATGGTGGGGTCAGAGCTTTGGGGAGATGGCAGCGAGCACAGGAGCGTCCTGCTCTGGGCAGCTGCTGAGGGCTGGATGTGCCGTGGCTGGCTGCAGGCTGGGAATGTCCTGCCCTCCTGCTCTGCTCCCAAAGGCAGCAGTGATGGGCAGCTCTGGGCACAGCTCTGGGCACAGCCAGCATGGCCTGGGCTCTGTGGGCAGCTGGGACAAGGGGACAGCAGCCTTCAGCTGACGGGTGGTTTCTGGTTTCTCTCCTTGCAGCCGGGCTCTGCGGGTGCTGAGGCTGCTCTGGGCCCTGCCAGGGCTCTGCTGGAGCTCAGCACCGGGCCACAATCAGCCAAAGGAGAAATGGGGTGCCCTGCAGCACAGACTTGCTTGAGCATTTCAGCAACACAGTTCAAGTTTGCAGAGTGTACACCTCCAAGGGAAAACATGGCACCACCCAAGAAATAAACTTGTTCAATAACTTCTGAAATTAAATCAATCTGGGATGACCCCAAATGACATTTTGCAGCTTGCTCAAGTTGTAGCTCAGCCCTTCTCTGACCAGTTCTCTCCCCCACCTGCCTTTTACTCCCCAACTGCTCCCTATTTTCCGTCAGTGAGCTCCCAGCCCATTCCAGTCTCCATCACACTGTTGCCTTCCTTGGTGCCCCTCACCATGAGGAAGGCCGAGCCCCAGGCTTAGGGACTCATCCTGTCACTGGCTGAGGAGCAGCAATGTCTCAGAGCTCCGGTGGGATTTTAGTGTCATTCAGAGCTGCTCTCCAGCCCCCAGCTCTCCTCACTGCTCAGTTCCCACTCCCTTTTCCTCATCCGTGCAGCAGGATGAGCTCTGTGAATCCCCTTGAGCCTCCCCACTCTTCCCAGCCCACGCACCCACCTCGGTTAGGCTGAAGCTGCAGCTTCTCTGTCTCCTCTGGCACAGCAGTGCAGTCCCCTGTGCGGGGAGCCCCAGCCCCAGAGCACAGCACTCAGCAGTGCAGTCAGGGCTGGAGCAGCTGCCCTGCAGCCCTGGCTTGGCTCTTTGTGGCAGGGAATGGTCCCTGTGTGCAGCTGTCCCAGCAGGATAGCCCCAGGGCAGAGCCCAGCCGGGCTCCCACTGCAGCCCCTCAAGCTGTGAAACCAGTGAAATCATCCAGACTGGGTTTTTCAAAGGCCCTTAGAAGGAAGGGCTTGAGAATAAACGTGCTCTGTTTGCCACACGAACATCGGGGTGAGTGGTCTCTTTGGCTCCAACCCACTTTCCTCCCTGAGCCAGCGTTACCCACTCCCTCACACGTCCCCCCCGTGCCTTCCCACTGCCTTGTCCTGTCAGGGCTTCCGCAGCCCCTCATCCTTTTGTGGCCCCGTCCCCTCAGGGTCTCCCCCAGCCCGGCCAACCTGCCCGGCAGCAGCGCCGCAGCCCCACAGGAGCTCCAGAGGAGCCCCATCAAGAGGCACCTGGGAGCCCTCAGCAATCCAGCCAGCAACACACGGGCAGGAGGACACAGACGGCGCTTCCTGCCTGGGACAGGGCTTGTGGCCATCTCCAGGCACCGGTCTCACAGAGATCCCCACAGCTCCAGCCCCTGCCCATCTGCTCTGTCAGCAGCACAAAGGCTTCAGCAGAACCACCAAAGGCCAAGGGGCTTCTGGCCATTTTCCCTAAAACCCTGCATACCTGGGCAGCTTGCTGAGCCCAGGAACTATTTTCTCCCTCTTCCCCATGGCCCTGAAGAGCCTGGGCAGCAAAAGAAAGATCCTGGGAGTCTGTCTATTAAAACACATCCTATATTTATATGCTAAAGAAAAACAAAAGAAAGGAAAGAACAATCTTGAAGAAATTAAACATTCCTGCTGGCTCAGGTGGCCTCAGCAGACAGAATCTCTGGGATCAGCTCTCTGCAGAGCTCCAACAGCGCAGCCAGCCGAGCCCCGACAGACGAGGCCGTCTCCTCCATGCCCTGCAGAGCCGATCATGCAAGTTGTCAAAGACGGAATATGGAGCTCTCTCTACTGCCTGGAGGACGTACAATGTTTGAATTGCCAGGCTTCTGACGGCGACACTGATGTCATTGGCCATGCCTTCAAGGGCTGAAAGAGACAGGAGCAGAGCCATGGTTAGTTCCCGCATCTGAGGGGACCTGAGGAGACTCTGTGCCAGGGCCATCCCAGCCGGCTCTGGCCATGGACAGAAGGGAGCAGGGACCAGCTGGATCAGCCCGAAGCTGCTGGCCACGAATCCCCCAGGTGCCCTGAAACCTCTGTGTGCTCTGCCCACGCCGGCCCTGGTCCGCACAGGGAGCAGAGCCCTCCGCAGCCGGGGCAGGGCTCCCAGCTCCCCCGGCAGCCCCCGCTGGCAGCCCGCTGCCCTCACTCACCCTCAGAGATGAGCTGGAGCTCTTTGGTCCTCCCCCTCAGGTACTGCCCGGCCGTCCCTGGGAACACAGAGCCTGTCAGGCCCAGCGGCACAGCTCCCTGCCAGCGGCGCTGCCAGCCCTGTGCCCACACGGCCTCCTGGCCCGGCAGGGCTCGGGCCGGGCCCTCACCGCTCGCTGCCGCCCCAGGGCACGGCTGGAGAGGGCGGCAGCAGCGCCCAGGGCAGGCGGGGCTCCGCGGCACCGGCCCGGGGCTGGGGCCGAGCTGCGGCGGGGCGGGGAGGGAGCTCGGGCTCCTGGCTCACCCATGAACCTGACGGCCGCCTCTCGCAGGGGCTGCTGTAGGTTCTGCAGGTAGGGCAGGGCCCGGCGCAGGTGCTCGGCCACTCTGCTCCTGTCCTCTGCCAGCTGCAGAGAGCGGCAGCAGGGAAGGGTTGGCGCGGGCTCAGCCCCTGGGCCGGGCGCTCTCCGCGCCAGCCCCGGCCTCCCCTGCCCGCACAGCCCTGAGGCGCGGCCAGCAGCCGCCGGCGCCGGGCTCTGGAGGGGGCAGAGGGCCGGCTGCTGCCCGGGGAGCCGCGGTGCCGCCCCGCAGCCTCGCCGGGCCGGGGCTCCATCGGCACCCGGCTCGGGCCGCAGGAGCCGGCACGGCCTCGGGCTGCAGCAGCGGGCAGGGGCACAGCTGCCAGCCTGCACACCGAGCACCGCGCTCAGGGGGCTTCTCCAGCCTGGGGCTGCGGCTTCCCGGCCCTCCTTACCAGCCACTCTGTGAACTTCCACAGCTTCTTGCTCTTCACCAGCTTTTCAAGTTCCGTCCTCTTCAGGAACTCGGCCGCACACAGAAGCGTTTCCTGAGAAGCCTGGAGAGCAGCAGAGACGTGGAGATGGCCCCACAGCCCAGGGCACAGGACCTGTGTCCCTGTGCCAGGGCCTGGAGGAGGCTGCAGCCCACGAGGCGCCAGGGCAGGAGGCAGCCCAGCCCCCTCCCAGGGGAACAGCAGCAGCCCACGAGTCCTCACCTGTGCCACTCGCTGATTCTCATCATGGCAGTGGAAGAAGAGTGGCAGCAGGCTCTGGTGCACATGTGCCTTCAGGGCCTCTTTTTCCTTTCCTTGTGGAAGAGTCACCAATGTTCCAAGGAGCACTATGGAGAGCAGCTGCACTTGGCTATTGTCCTGTATGAAGGGAAGAAAAAAAGACCTCAGCATCGGCTGCACATAGCTCAGCTTGGTGCAGGCCTGCAAATCCGCAGGGCACAAAGTGTCCAGGCAGCAGCCAGTGGCCATGGCTGGGGGCAGTGAGCCTTACGTGGTCAAGGAGTGGCAGGAGAGCCTCAACCAGCTGCAGTGCGATAGAGCTGGGTATCAGCATGTCCTTTTCCAAGATGATAAAGTTGAGGAGCATGGCTGTCATGCTAACTATCTCTCCATCTGCGTCCCAGAGGAGCTCCACAAGACTTTCAGTCAGGCTCCACATTTTTTTGCTCTGTGCGGAACACAAGTTTGTGAAACGCCATCCTGCTGCCGCAGGGCCTAGAGGCCAAAGGGCTGTTCTGAAGCACTTGGGCAGCTGAAGCAGGAGGCAGGAGAGCTGGGAGCAGCTGGCCCAGTGCCCAAAGCCCAGCCAAGCCCAAGTGACTGCATTCCCGAGCGCAGCCTCAGCCCTTGCCCCCTTCTCACCATCAAGGGATTGTTGATGAGATCAAGAAGGGCCCTGAGCACCAGGTGACACTTCTCTCTGCACCCGCTCCGCAGGTGTCTTGACAAGATTTGCAGGACTCTGTCAGCACCGGGTTCACTCATGTCCAGGCACTTGAGGACCTGAAAGGCACAGGGCAGTGACAGGGGAGCAGCCAGCAGGAGCCCAGAACCGCACAGGGCTGAGCCCAGGCAGCAGCACAGGGCGCAGGCTCCGTCCCAGGCAGCTGTGGCTACGAGAGGGCAGAGAGCCGGGAGGCAGCTGAGCGAGGCAGTGCTGGCCTTCAGGCTCACCTCCACAAAGAACGCCAGGGAGGGCAGCTCCCAGCGTGGCTCCTGTGTGCTGAGCAGCCGGAGCAGGTAGCGAGCGATCCGGGAGCACAAGGGGATGGAGACACAGGACATCTCCCTGGCAGGAGACAAAGTAACCAAGACTGTGGGCCAGGGGGACAAACCTCTTCCAGGACTGACTCACAGAGGTCTGGTCTTTCCCCAGCATCCTGCAGGGGCCTCTGTGTTATTTGGGATGTGGCTCCTTGTGGGAACCCTCCTCTCCCAGCCTTTTCCAGTCTGCTTGGCTGTCCCTGGGTGACAAGGTCCTCTGGCCCGTGACCACAGGCACTGTATGGGGCACCCCAGGCACAGAGCACAAATGTCAGAGGCAGCGGGGAGAAGGGGGTCTCACTTGGCCAGCAGACCCACGGCATGGTGGTAGGTGTCAGCACACAGCAGCTTGTCCCAGCCACACTTGCGTTCCATTGCCACCACCACATCCTCGTGCTGCATTTGGCAGAGCAGGGACTTCAGGGTCTGCACTGCAAGCCTGTGTGCAGAGCAAAGCCCGGGTCACGCTGGGAGCACTGGCTCCTGCCCAGGGATGTGGCAAGGACAGGAGGACTGGCATGGAGCACCTGCTGGGGCTGGTGTCAAGGCCATATTGCTGCTGGCATCCCTTCCAGAAGGTATTGACCTCCTCTGGCACATCCAGAGTGCTGAAGAGCACTTGGAAGAGCAGATGCACAAACAGGTGGGGGAGATACACAGTCACCATCTGTGGGACACAGGGCAGCTGGAGGATCTTCCACATCAGCACAGTTGCCTGCAAAGGACAGAGCAGCCCGAGACAGCGCTCAGTGCCGAGGTGTTCGTGTGGCAGGGCCCGAGAACGGGAGGGAGAGGCCCGGAGAGCCACAGGGGAGCACCGGGCCTGGTGGCCCTGAAGCTGCCCCGAGGCCAGGTTTCAGCCCAGCGCCTGAGGCAGGGAGACGCTGTGAGGGAGGGAGGATGGAGAGCTGCTAGAGAGGTGGCCTTGGGCCAGCAAAGGCCAGTTGCAGAAACTCACAGCCAGGACAAAAACACCCGTTTTGTCCCCATCGGAGGTGCACGTGCTGTGCTCTGGCCAGCTGCCCAGCACATCGAGGAGTACGAGCATGGCCGGCTCTGCAGTCCTGGGCGAACACATGATGCTCTTCCACATGGTCAAAGCAGCTCTGTGGGGTCAGAGCTCTGTCTCAGGGGGGTCTGAGACACAGCAGCGTGGCCTGGGCAGCAGTGGGGACCTGAGCTGGCTGCCAGCCCTGCCTCTGCCCACTGCCCCTCACCAGTAGCACTCAGGCAGCCCAGCCCTGTAGGGACGGGCCCCTGAGGGGCAGCGAGGGAGCAGCAGGCTCGGGGGCTGATGTGCCAGGGCTGGCAAAGGGAGCAGCCAGAGGGCCCTGGGACTCTCTGTTGGTCAGACACCTGGCACAGGCTGTACAGGCTGATGGGCTGGGGAGCCCTGAGCCCTCTGGGCAGGTGGGCCCCATACCTGTCACACAATGGGGCCACACGCAGGAGCGTCATGACTACGTCAGCGGGCCGTTCTTCGGTGAGATCCAGCAGGGTCCTGTTCAGCCTGTGCTCAGCAAACTGGTTGGCCTCGAGCCACTGGTGGATGTACCTCACCATGGCGGGCACCTGGAGAAGGCACGAGGAAATTTGGAAAGCTGCCAGAGGGAGGAATGTGCCCAGCTGCCCCAGAGAAGTGCTTCCCTTGCCACCACACTGCCATGGCCTCAAAGGCTTCCAGGGAGCAGCAGACGTGGCTTAGGAGGCCAAGTAATTCCTGGGAGGCTCAAACCCTGGCCACAGGCTGCTTACTTGCTTTGGATTGGAAAACCCCTCCTCTACCAGCATATCAGCCAGGGCAGCACAGGTCTGGGTTTTGAAGATGTGCGAATATGCTCTGGGCCCTGTGCCCATGGTGGTCTCTTCCTCCCGGATCCTCTTCATGAATTTGCAAACCAGCTGTAGGAGAAGGGCAGGAAGCCAGGGATATTCCATGGAATGCTCCAAGCATGGTGCTTGGCTGAGCAGTGCCAGCAGGCCCAGCCCAGGTGGGGATGGCTGCAGGTACCTGCGCTGTTCTGCGGAAGCGGCCACGGGTGCGTTTCTGCTCTTGTGTGCGCTCCACGGCTGCACCTGGCAAAGAGCGAGCGCAGCCTGAGCTGAGGGGCTGCGGGAGAGGCCGGAGAACACAGCCCAGCCCCGCGCTGCCCAGGCAGGGACAGCCCTGCGACGCCCCAGGGCATGGAGCACGGCTGTGGGGTGTCTGCCCGGCCCCTATTCCATCCTGTCCTTGGGCATGTCCCCAGGGGCTGGGATGGGATGGGATGGGATGGGATGGGATGGGATGGGATGGGGCAGGGCCAAGCTGGCTGCAGCTACTAACCCTGCAGCCCAGCAGCCCAGCTCTGCCACTCACCCTCCTGCAGCTGCTTGAATGGCACCACTTCTTCAGTCTCGTGTGCAGGGGCAGCTCCAGGGCCTTCTTCCTCTTCCTCCACCCAGGCCAGCTTGGGCACTCTTGGGGGTCTCTGCTCCATGTCAGTGGCTGGATTTGTGGCTCCTTGCAGAAGAGAAGCCTCAGGAAGGCCACGGGTCAGCAAGTTCTCGAGGTCAGCTGCAGTAATAACACCTGGAAAAGCTCCAGGTCAGACACGAAGGAGTGCGCTGTGTGGGGGCTCCTCACAGCACTGCTCTGTCCCGTCCTGTCCTGTCAAGTGCTTGGAGCACTGTGGCATGGCCTTGTCACCGCCAGCTCCTATGTCACCACGTGTCACAAAGGGACCTTTGACACGCCGTTCCATGCCATGGTGACCATGCTGCAGCATGTCACAAAGGGCCCCTGCACACACTGCCCCCTGCGCTATGGCCGCCTCCAGCCCACCCAAGATGGCCAGGTTAGAAGGAATCCCTCACCCCAAGTGTCCAAGACAGGCTGACAGAGTCTTTAGGAACGGCTCAAACCATCAGCAAACGCTGCCCTGCTCTGCGGGCTCAGGGCAGCAGGAGCCCCCGCAGCTGGGAAGTGCACAGGGCCTTCCACAGAAGCTGGCACTGCCTCCTTGAGACATGTCCCAGCTGGTGGCCATCCTAAACCCGCAGGTGTGGCACGCACAAGGAATGTGTGGGTCAGGGCACGAATGCTGCTCTGACCCCTGGGGCCCGGGGAGCGCTGACACCAGCAGGTGAGGCAGAGTCCCTGCCCAAGCAGACCTGCCACCCCCCGAGCCCTGGCAGCGCTGGTGCCCTGTCTTCTGCCCCAGAGACCTGTGCCCCTGGGGGGCTTCTGTGCCAGAGGGAGCCAAACCCACGTGCACTGGGGGGCTGTGCTCCTGCCTGCAGGGGCTGTTGGCAGGAGCACCTGGAGCAACTGCTGGCAACACTTGGTCTCTGTCAGAAGCTCTTACTCCATGCTGAAATTATTTTCTCATTGAAGTTATTGCCTTCAGCACAAAAACACCTTAGCAGCAAAGGCACAGAAGAATCTGGCAAGTAAGACTCCTCAGTTCAGGAAAGCTTTACTTCCCATTGCTCAACTCAAGTAGTTCCAAAGCATTGCAAACTTCCGAAATTAATTGGGATAGCCTGAGGAGGAGAAGATTTGGAATTTTGCTTCCCATCTCAAAGCAGCAACTCATTTGCCTTAACCTCATCCATTGAGGGTCACTTTACAGAACATAACACTACACAAAACAAGGGCAAAACCAAGGGCCATTCTTTGGTTTGCAAATGGTTTTCTATGAAGGGATGATAATACCCTAATTATCTTAAGGAATAAAAGCTCTCAAGAAATGAAAGTCGACTCAGTTTTACAAAAGTATCCAAACAAATGAATAGAAGGAAAAAAGGCTAATCCTCCCCCTGGTAGAGATATCGAATTGTCCAGTAAAGTACAGCTCTCCCCTCTTGTTCTTTGCAGGAGAATCAGGACCATGAAGAGGAAAAATCACAAATATTCTTTCTGCCCTCCAAAGCTGTGCCAAAGCATAGACGCTGCCTTCAAACTGACTCAAATTCCAACCTAAACCGCTCACCTTCCAGACAACTCCTTCCCCAACACCCCACCAACACCAACACCCCCAAACTCCGGCACAGAAGCCCTCAACACCCCGTCAGGGGCCCCAGCTGCCCCCGTCCCTCTGCAGGGCTTTCCCACCCTCCAGCAGATGCCCGGGTTCCCTGCACGTGCCATGGGATGGCACTCAGGAGGATCTGCTCCGAGGCCTTCCCCTGGAGCGAGCTCAGGCTGCCAGGCCTACGGGTCCTGGATCATCCTTCCCACCGAGCCTTCCTGTGCACGGCTGTTCCATCTGCACCTTTGGGCTCAGCTCGGACTTCTCCACCTAACCAGGAGTGTTGCAGCGCGCGTGTGCGGGGCGTGCTGGACGGCTGTGGCACAGGCGTGACTGTCCCCCTGCGAGCTCTGCAATTCCCAGTTATCGGCAGGTCTGGCGCAGGGACAGACAGCGATGACACGGGTCTGGGTGTAGAACAAGATGGATTTATTCCTGGGCTCCCCAGCAAGACTGGGGTGGGGGGTGAACAGAAGTTTTTATACAGCAACTCAGGAGGCGGGTGTAGGAAAGTGAACCAGTGAGGATATGGTAAGGGAGGAATATAAGGTGGGGCAAAAAGCTTATGAGCCTATCAGGGAAAACAGGGGAGGGGAATAATACAAAGTAAGGAGTGGGGTATCGAGGGCAGCAAGACAGACACCGAACTCTCTGGAGAAAGGGGTAGGGATAGGGAGGATTGACAGCTTGGAAGGGAGGAGCTTAGGGAAGAGCTTGGGAAAATTGGCAACTGGGAAAGGGAGTGGATTAGGGGGGAGACCAGGGGGCAAACATGGATTCAAAGCAAAACACACCACAATATCTCCCTGTGTCTTTTTACAAAAGGGAGGAGAGTTCTGGGGTTCAAAACAAATTAATGAATCTATTACATAGCATATCATATACATAACCTATCATATAACAGATTTTAGCATGTGACAAATAATTACAGCACCAGAAAAGAATTCAAAAATTATCAGGAAAAAATGAACTATTCATGACCATAACGCATGGGGTAAGGATCTTCTTCACATAAGAAACTTAATATAAAATGTACAAAGTTATTATATACGGAATCAGTGTCCGGAGGAGGAATTGCCGTGGAATTATCTCGAAGTAGGACTGCGCTTGAAGCATAAATCACCGAGGAATCTGCAGGTTCTGGATTTCTGGGGTTTGAAAGTGATTTTGGAGGTCACTCCTCCTGTAGGATGTGATCAGCAAATGGAGATGTGGTCTTGCTCATTTTATTTTATGCTACTGTGGGTATTAACTGGACAGAATGATTCCTCTCTCTATAATATATAACTTAAGAAGCAGATTATTTTAAAGTATCAAGAATATAATGAACAATTTTTTAGTCAAGAAATTTAGTTGGAAATGTGGGAAAATGGCTAAACAAAAATGAACAAAGATCATGAAATGTAAATACGGTCTAAAGGTAAATTAATGAACTCTTTTTCCAAAGTGTACTGCGAAAACTTTAAAACAATATTGAAATTAAAAGGAACATTTGGTAGGGCATAATTAAGGAAATGGATGGGCAATTTGGGCAGTCACTCTTGAATAATTTTGTCCTTATATTCATTCATTGTTTATTTTTATTTTTATTATGATGATAGTAATTTTTTTTTTTTTTTACTTTGGAAAGTTTTTTGTTTTGTGATCTTTCTTTTTACAGGTGAAACAAATTTTTGACTTTGATGGGCAAACACTTGCCTCATGTCTCTTTTTCCTATACTTAAAACATATTTTAAATTGTTCTTTTTGGTTCTGTTTTTTAATTTATCTCAACTGTGGAAGCTTGTAGGTTAATGATCTTGAACAGTTTCCACAAAGGCTTTGAAGGGTCAAGGGCTTTGGGGAGATTCTTCCAAAAATTAAATGCAAATTTAATTCATAATTGATTCAGTTCATAAGAAGAAATATGATTACTTTGGCGACTGCCACAAGTGTTATGGGGTGTCGATAAGGGGACGAACCTGGGCGCCGCCATCCTAGGGAGAGACAAAATGGAGGATTCCAGGTCTGGGTTTCCAGCTCCACCTTCCTCCGAAGGAGGTCTCTCCATAAAAGAGGGTGATCTCCCAAGAAGGAGGGTCCCCTGACGGGAGGCCCCATAGGCGATCCTCCCCCCAGAGCAGGAGCCGGAATAAGGAATGGGGGATGGTCCAACCCCACCTTCCAACAAAGGGCACTGGCCCCACACGCGATTCGTGCAGGGGCCTCTGCGGAAGGGGTGGGGCTGGCAGGAAACTTGGGGCCGGAGAAGAAGGGTCCAGGCAGGAAAGGGTGTTCCAAGCGGTGTGGCCATCACCACCTTGGAAAGGAGTGCCGAGTGCACTGCAGTTCCCTCAAGAGGTCTGAACAGTGTCCAGCGGGGTGCTTGGGGTGCTGTGGCCAACACCATCCCCAAGGGAGGATAGGGTAGGGTTTTGGGAAGTCCGAGGGACAGAGGGTACAGGGAGCTTCACAGGAGCTACAGGGGAACTTACAGGGGAGGAGTCCAACGCAGCTAAATTTCAACGAGGCGCATGGGTGTCAGGGGCTTCTTGCATAATATTAGATTCTCCCCTATTCTTATAAACGTGCCATCGTTTGATGGAAAATTTCTGCCCTATTCTTGTCTTTTCTACTCTCTCAGACCTCATGGGATACCCCAGCCTTTGGGGGAGAGCCCAGCTTTGGGTAAGAGAGAGACTAGAAAAGCACCTCCTCATAAGTGGAGACTACCCTTAGGGGATGCCCCAACCTTTTGGGGAAGAGTGAGGATCCAAGGGAGTGATGGTGAAGATCCCCTTGGATCAGGAGAGTACCCTGTGGTCTCCGCAAGCTTGGCCACCAGCTTGTGGAGACTAAACCCACCCGCCAGGAAAATACCCTGCTTCGGCTTACTTACCCTCAGAGCTGTCCTTTGCTTTTAGTTAGTTTTAGCTAGCTGAGGCAAAGAAGTTCCCTGGACTGTGGCTTTTTCTTTTCTTCAGACCTGCTCAAACCTGCTCTGGACTGAGCACCCAGAAGAGCACTGGCAGCTCACACCTGTGGCCCACCAGGCCCGGCCTGGGCCGCAGCATTTCCAGTGCCGGAGGGACCGATAAGAGACTGAGTGAGCCGAACTGCAGCCCGGGGAGGGGACTTTCTGAGTTTATCTCTCTTTTGGAGCAGCAAGAAGTTTTATTGTTTAATATTCTTTAGGTTTTCTTGCTTAATAAAGAGTCTTTTCCATTTTCCAACTAAGGGGTGGAGTGTGTCTGTTTTAAATGGGGAAGCTTAGGAGTTTTAGGTTTCTTCAAAAAATAAAAGAAGAAAACCCCTCTTTGCCTGAGCACAGCCAGTTCTCCAAGCACAGCAGGTCCCAGGTGACTGAGCAGAGACAGGACGGGCTTGGGCTATGTGGGGCAAGGTTGTCCACACTGCCTCAGACCTCCAGGCACAGCTTCTCTGACTAGGCCAGACATCCTCAGGAGAGTCTCTGGGCCAATATCAGTCGCTGAATGCTGCAGTCACCTCTGCTCTAAATAGAACAGTCATAAAATATACTCTTCAAAGAGGAACATGGATTTATTGGAAGCTCTTGCAAATAGTTTTCCATCAGTATTGTAGGAAACCTTCCTAATGGACTGCACTAGAGCAGAAGGAAATCAGGGCAGAGCCATGGTTTGTCAGGACTTGCTTGATCCCAATGAGCCCCGTGGTGCATTTAGAGCTGAGCCCTGGAAGCTCAGGGCCTGAGAGGAGATTGCGCCAACCGAACCAGGAGTCAAAGTCCAAGGAAAAACCCAAAGTGTCTCAAAAAATGGGTCCCCTGAGGTCCACCCACACAGACCCTTCATGGAGTCGTTGGAGGAGAGAATTGTAGGAGCAGGTACGAATCCTACACCCAGGGAATGTGCCCCAATAGTGTTTGAACCTCAGCAAGGACAATGCACAGCAGCGACACAGAAGAGGGGATTCCTCTGCCAGTGTGCAGGAGTCAGGACTCTGGATCTGGGCTCAACACTGCAACGTTCCCGTGTTTGGACAGACGAAGGGGCTGTCCCCGGGGCGTGCGGGGCTCGGCCGTGGGGCGAGCGGGGAACGGACACGCGGACAAACAGCCTCGGTGCTTCAGTTGCAGAGGCAGCAGCGGCGGCGGCGGCAGCAGTGGCGGCAGCAGCAGCAGCATAAGCAGTTTTTCTCTTCTTTTTCTTTCTCTTCTTTCTCTCCTGCTGTCAGACACCTTCCTCTTGGTGTCCCTTACCCGCTGTTCCTCCCCTCTCCCCGCCTCCTTCTCCCCCCTGCCCGGCCGGGCCATGTCCCCGGCCCGCCCCCGGCCCTGGGTGGGGCTGCCCCGTCCCCAACCCCGCCCGCCCCGCCACGGTCTCGCCTCCGCCCGGCTCTGGCTGTGCTGTCAGTGGCGCTGCTGGGCGGGCATCAGTGCCTGGGGCTGGGGCAGCATCGCCGCCCCTTGGCTCCGCCTGGCCCGAGCCCGGCCCCGGCCCCGCCGCAGGGCCTGGCCCTGGCCCCGGCCCCGGCTCCTCCCGGGCCCCGCGGAGGACACACGCGGCACGGCCGCTCCCGCCGCCTCCGCCGCGGCTTCTCCGGCCCGAGCTCCGCCGCTCGGCAGCGCAGCCGCCGGCCCCGAGCCTCCCGAGTCCCGTTCCCGAGACCGAAGGCCTGGGGATGGCCGGCCCGAGGCGGTTGAGGGGCGCTCGGGGGCCGCTCCTGGCCCCGGGCCGAGCGCTGACAGCCGCGTCCCGCCCGCAGGGAAGGCGCAGGAGGCGCTGCAGCAGCGGTACCGAGTGGGTTCACTGCTGGGGCGCGGCGGCTTCGGCAGCGTCTTCGCAGCCACGCGGCTCTCGGACGGTGCCCCGGTGAGCGGCGGGGCCAGCGGCGGGTGCAGGAGGAGGAAGAAGGCAGAGTAGGGGGAAGAGAAGGAGGAGGAGAAAGGAGGGAGAGGAGGAGGAGGAGGAGGATGGAGGAGGAAAAGTAGGGGGAGGAGGGAGGAGGAGGAGGAAGAGAAGGAGGAGGAGGAAGGACATGGTGTCCACTGGCTTCCCTGTTGTGGTCCAGCTGCTGGAGTGGCTTGAGCTCCCCAACAACATCGTGATGGTGCTGGGGCGGCCACAGCAGTCTCAGGACCTCCTGCATTTCATTCGGGCACGGAGGTTCCTGTCTGAAGAGGTGGCACGGCAGCTGTTCCGCCAGGTGCTGGAGGCCGTGCGGCACTGCACCAGCCGCAGGGTCCTGCACCGTGACATCAAACCAGAGAACATCCTGGTTGACCTGGCCACTGGCCAGGCAAAATTGATTGACTTTGGCTGTGGCACCTACCTGCAAGACACAGCCTACACTCACTTTGCAGGTGAGCCCGGGCAGGGGTCTGCTCCCGGTCCCGCCATCTCATGGCCCAACATCTCACAGGCCAAGCTGGGTGTGGCAGCGAGGATTCTCCCTTTTGCTGCCAGTCAGGGTACTGAGCCTTCCCCTGAGTTGCTTTGAGCGGGGCTGGGTAGAGAGGCATCTTCCAGCCCTGCTGGCAGCCTTTGCCCACCACTCTGCCTGGGGCTGGGGTTGGAGCAGCAGCAGCCGGCCTGACAAAAACATCCGTGGGTGGGGGTAGCAGAGGAGGGGGCGGTGGACGGTTGAAAAAAGTGTTTATTTTCTTATCTCATGGGTTTAAATAGTCTTGGGGGACTTTGCTACGTCAGGGGGGGTTGGTAGGGCCTCTAGGGTTAGTCAGGAGTTGAAAACTAATGGGTTAGGTGTGGTTACATGTTCTGGGGGTGGTAGATAATGTGTTGCAGGGTGAAGGGGGAAGGGTCTTTCTTGCCGTCACATCCCGGGATCTTCCGTTCGCCTGTCCCTATCTACTACATCGGGCCAGGACCAGTGCACCAGCCAGTTTGGTGTGCAGGCAAGAGGAAGGGCTTGGGCTGCTCCAATCACCTTGTTTGTCTTGGCTTCATAATATTTTTGGGGCACTGCAGGCAGGGAGGATAAGGACATGTTTTTTCCCCCAGCCCTGAGTGGGGTTTTGCTTTACATGTCATGGTCAGGCCTTGCTGGGGCTTCTGCTGCCCTCTTCCATCACCAGTGGCTTCTTGTCCAGCCCTGAGTTTGTACACAAGTCCCAGGTGCTGGCGAGAGTGCAGCAGTCACCCCGCGTGCCACTGGGGCAGCCCCTGCACGCCCAGGGATGCTGGGGCCAGGCTCTGGAAGCAGCAGCATCCCCCTGATGAACTCCATCTGTATTCCACAGGAACACTTTCATACAGCCCCCCGGAATGGACCCACTTGGGCTGGTACTATGGAGAGGCAGCAACGATCTGGTCCCTGGGCATCCTGCTGCACCAGATGGTCTGCGGGCAGCACCCTTTCAGGAGGGGCCGGAAGATCAGCTGGGACCATCAGCTCTTGCTGCCACAGCGGCTCTCTCCAGGTGGATCCTCATTTCTGGCCATGGGGGAGTACCAGTGCTGGGAGACAGCAGCAGCTCGTGAGCATCTCGCTCTGGCAGCCGCTGAGGAGGTGGCACATGTCCTGCTCTCCTGCTCTCCTCCACAACAGAGAATTGATGGGAAAGTTTAGGCCCAGCTCGGAGCACAAAAGCAGCATGGCCTGGGCATGGGAAGAGTGGGGCAAAGCAGACAGGAGCCTTCTCTAGCTGACCGCTGGTTTCTGGTTTCTCTGCCCAGAGTGCCAAGATCTTATCAGGGGGTGTTTATCCATGCACTTCTTGGACAGACCTTCCTTAGAAGACCTGTTCTGTGAACCTTGGATACAGGATATTCACCTGCCATAGAAGAAGGGAGAGAGCCACATGCACACTTTGCTGCAGGGCCCTGGTGAGTTACAGCTCCACACATGCCCTGGCAATCAGAAGCAAGGAAACCCAGACTTTTTTCCCTGCCTGTGTCAATGCACTGGGGTCTTTGGGTGGGAACACACAGCCCTTGTGCTGGAGCTGAGCTGCTCTGCCCAGCACTGGTGGCTGCCATCCGAGCTGGTTTTGCGTGTCCTGGTTCCCTGACAGCTGGGGCCCTGGGCAGAACCCTGACAGCCTGGTCTGACCCCCAGGGAAGGAGAAGGAGCCCCTGGAGAAGCTGTACCAGGTGGGTCTGCTGCTGCTGCTGGAGACAGTGAGGATGACATCAAGGATGACAAACCGTGGCTGGCTGCAGGCTGGGAATGTCCTGCCCTCCTGCTCTGCTCCCAAAGGCAGCAGTGATGGGCAGCTCTGGGCACAGCTCTGGGCACAGCCAGCATGGCCTGGGCTCTGTGGGCAGCTGGGACAAGGGGACAGCAGCCTTCAGCTGACGGGTGGTTTCTGGTTTCTCTCCTTGCAGCCGGGCTCTGCGGGTGCTGAGGCTGCTCTGGGCCCTGCCAGGGCTCTGCTGGAGCTCAGCACCGGGCCGCAATCAGCAAAATTAGAAATGGGGTGCCCTGCAGCACAGACTTGCTTGAGCATTTCAGCAACACAGTTCAAGTTTGCAGAGTGTACACCTCCAAGGGAAAACATGGCACCACCAAAAAAAAAAAAACTTGTTCAATAACTTCTGAAATTAAATCAATCTGGGATGACCCCAAATGACATTTTGCAGCTTGCTCAAGTTGTAGCTCAGCCCTTCTCTGACCAGTTCTCTCCCCCACCTGCCTTTTACTCCCCAACTGCTCCCTATTTTCCGTCAGTGAGCTCCCAGCCCATTCCAGTCTCCATCACACTGTTGCCTTCCTTGCTGCCCCTCACCATGAGGAAGGAAGAGCCCCAGGCTTAGGGACTCATCCTGTCACTGGCTGAGGAGCAGCAATGTCTCAGAGCTCCGGTGGGATTTTAGTGTCATTCAGAGCTGCTCTCCAGCCATCAGCTCTCCTCACTGATCAGTTCCCGCTCCCTTTTCCTCGTCCTTGCAGCAGGATGAGCTCTGTGAATCCCCTTGAGCCTCCCCACTCTTCCCAGCCCACGCACCCACCTCAGTTAGGCTGAAGCTGCAGCTTCTCTGTCTCCTCTGGCACAGCAGTGCAGTCCCCTGTGCGGGGAGCCCCAGCCCCAGAGCACAGCACTCAGCAGTGCAGTCGGGGCTGGAGCAGCTGCCCTAGAGCCCTGGCTTGGCTCTTTGTGGCAGGGAATGCTCCCTGTTTGCAGCTGTTCCTGCAGGATAGCCCCAGGGCAGAGCCCAGCTGGGCTCCCACTGCAGCCCCTGAAGCTGTGAAACCAGTGAAATCATCCAGACTGGGTTTTTCAAAGGCCCTTTAGAAAGAAGGGTTTGAGAATAAACGTGCTCTGTTTGCCACACGAACATCGGGCTGAGTGGTCTCTTTGGCTCCAACCCACTTTCCTCCCTGAGCCACCGTTACCCACTCCCTCACACGTCCCCCCAGTGCCTTCCCACTGCCTTGTCCTGTCAGGGCTTCCACAGCCCCTCATCCTTTCGTGGCCCCGTCCCCTCAGGGTCTCCCCCAGCCCGGCCAACCTGCCCGGCAGCAGCGCCGCAGCCCCACAGGAGCTCCAGAGGAGCCCCATCAAGAGGCACCTGGGAGCCCTCAGCAATCCAGCCAGCAACACACGGGCAGGAGGACACGGATGGCGCTTCCTGCCTGGGACAGGGCTTGTGGCCATCTCCAGGCACCGGTCTCACAGAGATCCCCACAGCTCCAGCCCCTGCCCATCTGCTCTGTCAGCAGCACAAAGGCTTCAGCAGAACCACCAAAGGCCAAGGGGCTTCTGGCCATTTTCCCTGAAACCCTGCATGCCTGGGCAGCTTGCTGAGCCCAGGAACCCTTTTCTCCCTCTTCCCCATGGCTCTGCAGAGCCTGGGCAGGAAAAGAAAGATCCTGGGAGTCTGTCTATTACAACACATCCTATATTTATATGCTAAAGAAAAACAAAAAAAAGGAAAGAACAATCTTGAAGAAATGAAACATTCCTGCTGGCTCAGGTGGCCCCAGCAGACAGAGTCTCTGGGATCAGCTCTCTGCAGAGCTCCAGCAGCGCAGCCAGCCGAGCCCCGACAGACGAGGCCGTCTCCTCCATGCCCTGCAGAGCCGATCCTGCAGGTTGTCAAAGATGGAATATGGAGCTCTCTCTGTTCCTTGGAGGATGTACAATGATTGAATTGCCAGGCTTCCGACGGCGACACTGATGTCATTGGCCATGCCTTCAAGGGCTGAAAGAGAGAGGAACAGAGCCATGGTCAGTTCCCGCATCTGAGGGGACCAAAGGAGACTCTGTGCCAGGGCCATCCCAGCCGGCTCTGGCCATGGACAGCAAGGAGCAGGGACCAGCTGGATCAGCCCGAAGCTGATGGCCACGAATCCCCCAGGTGCCCTGAAACCTCTGTGTGCTCTGCCCACGCCAGCCCTGGTCCGCACAGGGAGCAGAGCCCTCCGCAGCCGGGGCAGGGCTCCCAGCTCCCCCGCCAGCCCCCGCTGGCAGCCCGCTGCCCTCACTCACCCTCAGAGATGAGCTGGAGCTCTTTGGTCCTCCCCCTCAGGTACTGCCCGGCCGTCCCTGGGAACACAGAGCCTGTCAGGCCCAGCGGCACAGCTCCCTGCCAGCGGCGCTGCCAGCCCTGTGCCCACACGGCCTCCTGGCCCGGCAGGGCTCGGGCCGGGCCCTCGCCGCTCGCTGCCGCCCCAGGGCACGGCTGGAGAGGGCGGCAGCAGCGCCCAGGGCAGGCGGGGCTCCGCGGCACCGGCCCGGGGCTGGGGCCGAGCTGCGGCGGGGCGGGGAGGGAGCTCGGGCTCCTGGCTCACCCATGAACCTGACGGCCGCCTCTCGCAGGGGCTGCTGTAGGTTCTGCAGGTAGGGCAGGGCCCGGCGCAGGTGCTCGGCCACTCTGCTCCTGTCCTCTGCCAGCTGCAGAGAGCGGCAGCAGGGAAGGGTTGGCGCGGGCTCAGTCCCTGGGCCGGGCGCTCTCCGCGCCAGCCCCGGCCTCCCCTGCCCGCACAGCCCTGAGGCGCGGCCAGCAGCCGCCGGCGCCGGGCTCTGGAGGGGGCAGAGGGCCGGCTGCTGCCCGGGGAGCCGCGGTGCCGCCCCGCAGCCCCGCCGGGCCGGGGCTCCATCGGCACCCGGCTCGGGCCGCAGGAGCCGGCACGGCCTCGGGCTGCAGCAGCGGGCAGGGGCACAGCTGCCAGCCTGCACACCGAGCACCGCGCTCAGGGGGCTTCTCCAGCCTGGGGCTGCGGCTTCCCGGCCCTCCTTACCAGCCACTCAGTGAACTTCCACAGCTTCTTGCTCTTCACCAGCTTTTCAAGTTCCGTCCTCTTCAGGAACTCGGCCGCACACAGAAGCGTTTCCTGGGAAGCCTGGAGAGCAGCAGAGACGTGGAGATGGCCCCACAGCCCAGGGCGCAGGACCTGTGTCCCTGTGCCAGGGCCTGGAGGAGGCTGCAGCCCAGGAGGCGCCAGGGCAGGAGGCAGCCCAGCCCCCTCCCAGGGGAACAGCAGCAGCCCACGAGTCCTCACCTGTGCCACTCGCTGATTCTCATCATGGCAGTGGAAGAAGAGTGGCAGCAGGCTCTGGTGCACGTGTGTCTTCAGGGCCTCTTTTTCCTTTTCTTGTGGAAGAGTCACCAATGTTCCAAGGAGCACTGTGCAGAGCAGCTGCACCTGGCTATTGTCCTGTATGAAGGGAAGAAAAAAAGACGTCAGCATCGGCTGCATGGAGCTCAGCTTGGCGCAGGCCTGCAAATCCTCAGGGCACAAAGTGTCCAGGCAGCAGCCAGTGGCCATGGCTGGGGGCAGTGAGCCTTACGTGGTCAAGGAGTGGCAGGAGAGCCTCAACCAGCTGCAGTGCGATAGGGCTGGGTATCAGCATGTCCTTTTCCAAGATGATAAAGTTGAGGAGCATGGCTGTCATGCTAACTATCTCTCCATCTGCGTCCCAGAGGAGCTCCACAAGACTTTCAGTCAGGCTCCACATTTTTTTGCTCTGTACGGAACACAAGTTTGTGAAACGCCATCCTGCTGCTGCAGGGCCTAGAGGCCAAAGGGCTGTTCTGAAGCACTTGGGCAGCTGAAGCGGGAGGCAGGAGAGCTGGGAGCAGCTGGCCCAGTGCCCAAAGCCCAGCCAAGCCCAAGTGACTGCATTCCCGAGCGCAGCCTCAGCCCTTGCCCCCTTCTCACCATCAAGGGATTGTTGATGAGATCAAGAAGGGCCCTGAGCACCAGGTGACACTTCTCTCTGCACCCCCTCTGCAGGTGCCTTGACAAGATTTGCAGGACTCTGTCAGCACCGCGTTCAGTCATGTCCAGGCACTTGAGGACCTGAAAGGCACAGGGCAGTGACAGGGGAGCAGCCAGCAGGAGCCCAGAACCGCACAGGGCTGAGCCCAGGCAGCAGCACAGGGCGCGGGCTCCGTCCCAGGCAGCTCTGGCTACGAGAGGGCAGAGAGCCGGGAGGCAGCTGAGCGAGGCAGCGCTGGCCTTCAGGCTCACCTCCACAAAGAACGCCAGGGAGGGCAGCTCCCAGCGTGGCTCCTGTGTGCTGAGCAGCCGGAGCAGGTAGCGAGCGATCCGGGAGCACAAGGGGATGGAGACACAGGACATCTCCCTGGCAGGGGACAAAGTAACCAAGACTGTGGGCCAGGGGGACAAACCTATCCCAGGACTGACTCACAGAGGTCTGGTCTTTCCCCAGCATCCTGCAAGGGCCCCTGGGCTATTTGGGAAGTGGCTCCTTGTGGGCCCCCTCCTCTCCCAGCCTTTTCCAGTCTGCTTGGCTGTCCCTGGGTGACAAGGCCCTCTGGCCCATGACCACAGGTACTGTATGGGGCACCCCAGGCACAGAGCACAAATGTCAGAGGCAGCAGTGTGAAGGGGGGTCTCACTTGGCCAGCAGACCCACAGCATGGTGGTAGGTGTCAGCACACAGCAGCTTGTCCCAGCCACACTTGCGTTCCATTGCCACCACCACATCCTCGTGCTGCATTTGGCAGAGCAGGGACTTCAGGGTCTGCACTGCAAACCTGTGTGCAGAGCAAAGCCCGGGTCACGCTGGGAGCACTGGCTCCTGCCCAGGGATGTGGCAAGGACAGGAGGACTGGCATGGAGCACCTGTTGGGGCTGGTGTCAAGGCCATATTGCTGCTGGCATCCCTTCCAGAAGGTATTGACCTCCTCTGGCACATCCAGAGTGCTGAAGAGCACTTGGAAGAGCAGATGCACAAATAGGTGGGGGAGATACACAGTCACCATATGTGGGACACAGGGCAGCTGGAGGATCTTCCACATCAGCACAGTTGCCTGCAAAGGACAGAGCAGCCCGAGACAGCGCTCAGTGCCGAGGTGTTCGTGTGGCAGGGCCCGAGAACGGGAGGGAGAGGCCCGGAGAGCCACAGGGGAGCACCGGGCCTGGTGGCCCTGAAGCTGCCCCGAGGCCAGGTTTCAGCCCAGCGCCTGAGGCAGGGAGACGCCGTGAGGGAGGGAGGATGGAGAGCTGCTGGAGAGGTGGCCTTGGGCCAGCAAAGGCCAGTTGCAGAAACTCACAGCCAGGACAAAGACACCCGTTTTGTCCCCATCGGAGGTGCACGTGCTGTGCTCTGGCCAGCTGCCCAGCACATCGAGGAGTACGAGCATGGCCAGCTCTGCAGTCCTGGGCGAACACATGATGCTCTTCCACATGGTCAAAGCAGCTCTGTGGGTCAGAGCTCTGTCTCAGGGGGGTCTGAGACACAGCACCGTGGCCTGGGCAGCAGTGGGGACCTGAGCTGGCTGCCAGCCCTGCCTCTGCCCACTGCCCCTCACCAGTAGCACTCAGGCAGCCCAGCCCTGTAGGGACGGGCCCCTGAGGGGCAGCGAGGGAGCAGCAGGCTCGGGGGCTGATGTGCCAGGGCTGGCAAAGGGAGCAGCCAGAGGGCCCTGGGACTCTCTGTTGCTCAGACACCTGGGACAGGCTGTACAGGCTGATGGGCTGGGGAGCCCTGAGCCCTCTGGGCAGGTGGGCCCCATACCTGTCACACAATGGGGCCACACGCAGGAGCGTCATGAGTACGTCAGCGGGCCGTTCTTCGGTGAGATCCAGCAGGGTCCTGTTCAGCCTGTGCTCAGAAAACTGGTTGGCCTCGAGCCACTGGTGGATGTACCTCACCATGGCAGGCACCTGGAGAAGGCACGAGGAAACTTGGAAAGCTGCCAGAGGGAGGAATGTGCCCAGCTGCCCCAGAGAAGTGCTTCCCTTGCCACCACACTGCCATGGCCTCAAAGGCTTCCAGGGAGCAGCAGACGTGGCTTGGGAGGCCAAGTAATTCCTGGGAGGCTCAAAGCCTGGCCACAGGCTGCTTACTTGCTTTGGATTGGAAAACCCCTCCTCTACCAGCATATCAGCCAGGGCAGCACAGGTCTGGGTTTTGAAGATGTGCGAATATGCTCTGGGCCCTCTGCCCATGGTGGTCTCTTCCTCCCGGATCCTCTTCATGAATTTGCAAACCAGCTGTAGGAGAAGGGCAGGAAGCCAGGGATGTTCCACGGAATGCTCCAAGCGTGGTGCTTGGCTGAGCAGTGCCAGCAGGCCCAGCCCAGGTGGGGATGGCTGCAGGTACCTGCGCTGTTCTGCGGAAGCGGCCACGGGTGCGTTTCTGCTCTTGTGTGCGCTCCACGGCTGCACCTGGCAAAGAGCGAGCGCAGCCCGAGCTGAGGGGCTGCGGGAGAGGCCGGAGAACACAGCCCAGCCCTGCACTCCCCAGGCAGGGACAGCCCTGCGACGCCCCAGGGCATGGAGCACGGCTGTGGGGTGTCTGCCCGGCCCCTATTCCATCCTGTCCATGGGCATGTCCCCAGGGGATGGGATGGGATGGGATGGGATGGGATGGGATGGGATGGGATGGGATGGGATGGGATGGGATGGGATGGGATGGGATGGGATGGGATGGGATGGGATGAGGCAGGGCCAAGCTGGCTGCAGCCACCAACCCTGCAGCCCAGCAGCCCAGCTCTGCCACTCACCCTCCTGCACCTGCTTGAATGGCACCACTTCTTCAGTCTCGTGTGCAGGGGCAGCTCCAGGGCCTTCTTCCTCTTCCTCCACCCAGGCCAGCTTGGGCACTCTTGGGGGTCTCTGCTCCATGTCAGTGGCTGGATTTGTGGCTACTTGCAGAAGAGAAGCCTCGGGAAGGCCACGGGTCAGCAAGTTCTTGAGGTCAGCTGCAGTAATAACACCTCGGAAAAGCTCCAGGTCAGACACGAAGGAGTGCGCTGTGTGGGGGCTCCTCACAGCACTGCTCTGTCCCGTCCTGTCCTGTCAAGTGCTTGGAGCACTGTGGCATGGCCTTGTCACCGCCAGCTCCTATATCACCACGTGTCACAAAGGGACCTTTGACACGCTGTTCCATGCCATGGTGACCATGCTGCAGCATGTCACAAAGGGCCCCTGCACACACTTCCCCCTGCGCTATGGCCGCCTCCAGCCCACCCAAGATGGCCAGGTTAGAAGGAATCCCTCACCCCAAGTGTCCAAGACAGGCTGACAGAGTCTTTAGGAACGGCTCAAACCATCAGCAAACGCTGCCCTGCTCTGCGGGCTCAGGGCAGCAGGAGCCCCCGCAGCTGGGAAGTGCACAGGGCCTTCCACAGAAGCTGGCACTGCCTCCTTGAGACATGTCCCAGCTGGTGGCCATCCTAAACCCGCAGGTGTGGCACGCACAAGGAATGTGTGGGTCAGGGCACGAATGCTGCTCTGAGCCCTGGGGCCCGGGGAGCGCTGACACCAGCAGGTGAGGCAGAGTCCCTGCCCAAGCAGACCTGCCACCCCCCGAGCCCTGGCAGCGCTGGTGCCCTGTCTTCTGCCCCAGAGACCTGTGCCCCTGGGGGGCTTCTGTGCCAGAGGGAGCCAAACCCACGTGCACTGGGGGGCTGTGCTCCTGCCTGCAGGGGCTGTTGGCAGGAGCACCTGGAGCAACTGCTGGCAACACTTGGTCTCTGTCAGAAGCTCTTACTCCATGCTGAAATTATTTTCTCATTGAAGTTATTGCCTTCAGCACAAAAACACCTTAGCAGCGAAGGCACAGAAGAATCTGGCAAGTAAGAACCCTCAGTTCAGGAAAGCTTTACTTCCCATTGCTCAATTCAAGTAGATCCAAAACACTGCAAACTTCCCAAATTAATTGGGATAGCCTGAGGAGGAGAAGATTTGGAATTTTGCTTCGCATCTCAAAGCAGCAACTCATTTGCCTTAACCTCATCCATTGAGGGTCACTTTACAGAACATAACACTACACAAAACAAGGGCAAAGCCAAGGGCCATTCTTTGGTTTGCAAATGGTTTTCTATGAAGGGATGATAATATCCTAATTATCTTAAGGAATAAAAGCTCTCAAGAAATGAAAGTCCACTCAGTGTTACAAAAGTAGCCCAAACAAATGAATAGAAGGAAAAAAGGCTAATCCTCCCCCTGGTAGAGATATCGAATTGTCCAGGAAAGTACAGCTCTCCCCTCTTGTTCCTTGCAGGAGAATGAGGACCATGAAGAGGAAAAATCACAAATATTCTTTCTGCGCTCCGTAACCAAAGCTGTGCCAAACCAGAGATGCTGCCTTCAACCTGACTCAAATTCCAACCTAAACCGCTCACCTTCCAGACAACTCCTTCCCCAACACCCCACCAACACCAACACCCCCAAACTCCGGCACAGAAGCCCTCAACACCCCGTCAGGGGCCCCAGCTGCCCCCGTCCCTCTGCAGAGCTTTCCCACCCTGCAGCAGATGCCCGGGTTCCCTGCACGTGCCATGGGATGGCACTCAGGAGGATCTGCTCCGAGGCCTTCCCCTGGAGCGAGCTCAGGCTGCCAGGCCTACGGGTCCGGGATCCTCCTTCCCACCGAGCCTTCCTGTGCACGGCTGTTCCATCTGCACCTTTGGGCTCAGCTCGGACTTCTCCACCTAACCAGGAGTGTTGCAGCGCGCGTGTGCGGGGCGTGCTGGACGGCTGTGGCACAGGCGTGACTGTCCCCCTGCGAGCTCTGCAATTCCCAGTTATCGGCAGGTCTGGCGCAGGGACAGACAGCGATGACACGGGTCTGGGTGTAGAACAAGATGGATTTATTCCTGGGCTCCCCAGCAAGACTTGGGGGGGGTGTGAACAGAAGTTTTTATACAGCAACTCAGGAGGCGGGTGTAGGAAAGTGAACCAGTGAGGATATGGTAAGGGAGGAATATAAGGTGGGGCAAATAGCTTATGAGCCTATCAGGGAAAACAGGGGAGGGGAATAATACAAAGTAAGGAGTGGGGTATCGAGGGCAGCAAGACAGACACTGAACTCTCTGGAGAATGGGGTAGGGATAGGGAGGAGTGACAGCTTGGAAGGGAGGAGCTTAGGGAAGACCTTGGGAAAATTGGCAACAGGGACAGGGAGTGGATTAGGGGGGAGAACAGGGGGCAAACATGGATTCAAAGCAAAACACACCATAATATCTCCCTATGTCTTTTTACAAAAGGGAGGAGAGTTCTGGGGTTCAAAACAAATTAATGAATCTATTACATAGCATATCATATACATAACCTATCATATAAAAGATTTTAGCATGTGACAAATAATTACAGCAACAGAAAAGAATTCAAAAATTATCAGGAAAAAATGAACTATTAATGACCATAACGCATGGGGTAAGGATCTTCTTCACATAAGAAACTTAATATAAAATGTACAAAGTTATTATATACTGAATCAGGGTCCGGAGGAGGAATTGTAGTGGAATTATCTTGAAGTAAGACTGGGCTTGAAGCATGAATCACCGAGGAATCTGCAGGTTCTGGCTTTCTGGGGTTTGAAAGTGATTTTGGAGGTCACTCCTCCTGTAGGATGTGATCAGCAAATGGAGATGTGGTCTTGCTCATTTTATTTTATGCTACTGTGGGTATTAACTGGACAGAAGGATTCCTCTCTCTATAATATATAACTTAACAAGCAGATTATTTTAAAGTATCAAGAATATAATGAACAATTTTTTAGTCAAGAAATTTAGTTGGGAATGTGGGAAAATGGTTAAACAAAAATCAACAAAGCTCATGAAATGTAAATAAGGTCTAAAGGTAAATTAATGAACTCTTTTTCCAAAGCGTACTGCGAAAACTTTAAAACATCATTGAAATTAAAAGGAACATTTGGTAGGGTATAATTAAGGAAATGGATGGGCAACTTAGACAGTCACTTTTGAATAATTTTAATCTTATATTAATTAAACTGGTTTTTTTTATTTTCATTATGAAAATGGTAGGGTTTTTTTTTTAACTTTGGACAGTTTTTTCTTATGTGATCTTTCTTTTTACAGGTGAAACAAATTTTTGACTTTGATGGGCAAACACTAGCGTCATGTCTCTTTTTTCTATTCTTAAAACATATTTTAAATTGTTCTTTTTGGTTCCGTTTTTAATTTATCTCAACTGTGGAAACTTGTAGGTTAATGATCTTGAACGGTTTCCACAAAGGCTTCGAAGGGTCAAGGGCCTTGGGGAGATTCTTCCAAAAATTAAATGTAAATTGAATTCATAATTGATTCAGTTCATAAGAAGAAATATGATTACTTTGGCGACTGCCACAAGTGTTATGGGGTGTCGATAAGGGGACGAACCTGGGCGCCGCCATCCTAGGGAGGGACAAAATGGAGGATTCCAGGTCTGGGTTTCCAGCTCCACCTTCCTCCGAAGGAGGTCTCTCCATAAAAGAGGGTGATCTCCCAAGAAGGAGGGTCCCCTGACCGGAGGCCCCATAGGCGATCCTCCCCCCAGAGGAGGAGCCGGAATAAGGAATGGGGGATGGTCCAACCCCACCTTCCAACAAAGGGCACTGGCCCCACACGCGATTCGTGCAGGGGCCTCTGCGGAAGGGGTGGGGCTGGCGGGAAACTTGGGCCGAAGAAGGGGGGTCCAGTCAGGAAAGGGTGTTCCAAGCGGTGTGGCCATCACCACCTTGGAAAGGAGTGCCGAGTGCACTGCAGTTCCCTCAAGAGGTCTGAACAGTGTCCAGCGGGGTGCTTGGGTTGCTGTGGCCAACACAATCCCCAAGGGAGGATAGGGTAGGGTTTTGGGAAGTCCGAGGGACAGAGGGTACAGGGAGCTTCACAGAAGCCACAGGGGAACTTACAGGGGAGGAGCCCGATGCAGCTAAATTTCAACGAGGTGCATGGGTGTCAGGGGCTTCTTGCATAATATTAGATTCTCCCCTATTCTTATAAACGTGCCATCATTTGATGGAAAATTTCTGCCCTATTCTTGTCTTTTCTACTCTCTCAGCCCTCATGGGATACCCCAGCCTTTGGGGGAGAGCCCAGCTTTGGGTAAGAGAGAGACTAGAAAAGCACCTCCTGAAAAGTGGAGACTACCCTCAGGGGATGCCCCAACCTTTTGGGGAAGAGTGAGGATCCAAGGGAGTGATGGTGAAGATCCCCTTGGATCAGGAGGGGACCCTGTGGTGTCCGCAAGCTTGGCCACCAGCTTGTGGAGACTAAACCCACCCGCCAGGAAAATACCCTGCTTCGGCTCACTTACCCTCAGAGCTGTCCTTTGCTTTTAGTTAGTTTTAGCTAGCTGAGGCAAAGAAGTTCCCTGGACTGTGGCTTTTTCTTTTCTTCAGACCTGCTCAAACCTGCTCTGGACTGAGCACCCAGAAGAGCACTGGCAGCTCACACCTGTGGCCCACCAGGCCCGGCCTGGGCCGCAGCATTTCCAGTGCCGGAGGGACCGATAAGAGACTGAGTGAGCCGAACTGCAGCCCGGGGAGGGGACTTTCTGAGTTTATCTCTCTTTTGGAGCAGCAAGAAGTTTTATTGTTTAATATTCTCTAGGTTTTCTTGCTTAATAAAGAGTTTTTTCCATTTTCCACCAAAGGGGTATTTTTTCCTGAATCAGTTGGAGGGAGGGGCT